>NC_051849.1:142001620-142304650 GCF_905115235.1 Hermetia illucens | reverse complement strand
ATATCATATGTCTAATCAACAGGCAAGAAGCATTCTCATGTTACACACTATAATCCAAGAGATTCTCCCCATCTCCAAATTCAAATTTGCTCTAGTGTCGCAACTACGACAAGGCCGTTCGCGACTTCGCTAGAAGGCGAAATGTCGAAGAAAACTTAATCAATACACGTTTAAGTGGAAGAAAATGAAAGGAACTGTCGCGCAAAACCCACATTGGAGGAAGCGAAACGAATGAACGACAAGCGTAAAATTAAAGCATAAGAGCCTCTCTCACGTTGTGTCGCCTCAATTCGATTCTTTACCATGAAAACATAAAGAGCCCGTGACGTGTACTTTCCGCGCTTCGTTTGTGCACTTCCTTTACCGCCCCTTTGATGTGACTTCCGCATTTAGAGGACTTCGTGAACGTTTATTGACATCCTTTCTCCTTGCTCTTCAGGATGGCCATTGAACTTGTTGGAAAATGTATTGGCTGAGTGTGAAGGATATCGCATTGTAAGGAAGTTGTGTGGAAAGTGTGAAAATGAATTTCCGACATTGATAAGGTGAGGGTTGAAGGATATTTTTGAATTGTGAATACAAGGCAGGATATGTCGGTCAGCCCTAGTTTTTAATTGTGGAAATAACCTACTCAACTAAAGATAACTGTAGACATTCATATCAGACGAACAATTTCTAAATTATATTTTAGTTATTCTCAGTTTATGTGAGTTTCCCAGGGGGAATGTTCTAACGCACATATTCAGAACTGGGAAAAATTGGGTAGATTTTGCGTCTTTCAGTAATGGAGCATTGCTTAGCACGGAAGTGGAATCCACATGCGATGATCTTGTGGTCGAGAAGCTTCAATCATAACAGTGTAGTTTAACTGATGAAATCCGCTAATAAAAGAAACAGCCTACACTCTGCGATCTTTCGACCTGGGCGTTCTAACTTGATAATGGACAAGTCGGGAAGCACAATTATATTCGGTGAAAAAAAAATGTTACACCCGCCTTTTGCATGTCCCCCTTAAACTCAAACTCAGCATAGAAAGATGTAATATACCCCACGCGTGGGCGTTCACAGTTCCCATCTTCTCACCGGATTCCATGTCAATGGGTATAGCCGTTTCTGAGAAAAGTGCGTGTGACAGGCAGACAAACATTGAACCGATTTTAATAGAGTTTGTCTTACCAACAAACCCTTAAAAATGAAGTTCGGGCGCTTCCAAATACAAACCAATTGTTTAGTAGTTCAGAAAATTGAAATCTCACCTCCCGACCAGTTCATCAGCAAGCATCATACATTAGGAAGACTACAGCCCACATAAGACAATACCTCCTGTCAAGCATTACAGAATGTAATATCTTTAAAAAATCGCAAAATTCCCCAGCTTTACTGCTGGCATTCAAAAAACGTTTACAATAACGAAAGCTCTTTAGACAGGGATGGTTACTTTTCTTAAAACTAAACTTTGCACCGCAGTACCCACGGTTGTCGATTTATAGCATAGATCATCTAGTTTGTCAATACATTGAAGCTACTCAGCAACAAGCAAGCGGGAATACTGGGATTTTAGGTGCAGCAGATCCATAACAGAAGCGACAGCACTTCTCGAAATAATCCGGTAATTCCGTACGTTTCTGATTTTCATTCTTCCATTCATCCAGTTCCATCGAACGTCAAGGTATTTCTCTACGTTGCACTAGTTGTCATAATTGGTGTACCTTTAGCTTTATGCTTAACAAGCTTGTGTACTTGCTGACACAATAAGTTAAAACTGCCTCCCAGTGTAGAGCGAGAGGAAGTCTCCACTTGAAAGAGGAATCCCTCGAGGGAAGTAGCGCCGTGCTAACCTGAGATTTTCACATTCCATCGTGAATATGCATTGGCCTGCAGCACATTTCTGGGACTAGCTGACATTTCTACGGTGGAGGTAAATAATGTAGGCACACCTCTCGTCATTTGCGATGGACAGACACGGACAGACACGGACAAAACACTGTTTCTTTCTTCAATTACCAGTTTTCTTGGCCAGTGTAGCATAGTTGAGATGAAAACCTTGACATAACTATCAAAATTAATAAAATATTTTTTTTTTCGAATTTAGATAAAATCTTTTTGATTATTGCAAAGATTTCCAGCTTCGACCACATACCGTAGAAAATCTGAATAATAAACTTTCCGTGATACTCGTTCATTTTAGAATAAACAACAACCACTCAACTGTCGCCATAATTCAATTAAACATCAATTAACCTTCCCGTTCGCTCTGAATTGTATGGCTATCTTCACGCATACTAACCCACACAAGTAGGTTACTGCAGTGCCTCCACCCTCATATTTCGCTTAGATAGTATCGCACTTCGAGAGTTTCTACGGTAATTATTTAATTTGCGTATCAATTTACTTTCGCGCCGATGTGAACTTCGTTTTATCATCGACTGACATGCACCAGAATTTTCTCGGCACCGGCTGTTGCCGCTTCTTCTAATTTATTTTTAGATGGAATCTAACTCACAATGAAATGGAAAAGTTGGAAAACATGTCTTGGGGGCGCAGTTTGTAAACCAACGGTTCTCAGAAGAAAGGTGAACCATAAATTTCGTAAACAAATAAATAATACGTGGCGCCCGGAATTCTTTGAATAGAAGCAAAATATTTTCGCGATTCTGACAGGTTCAGTTTTACGCATTCATCGAAACTTCGTCAATGGAACAGTTTAGGGGGTATTTTCATTGTTAGGAATGGGGAGAGGTCTATAAAATAGAGTGGACGTCAGCAGTAGACTGAACTTTCGAGAAAGAAAGTTCCCACTTGACAAGCAGAAAATCAAGGAAACCTAAATATGGCTGGATAATTGGCAATGCTAACAATAGCAATAGCTGGATTGGATTTATTTACGTTTATTCTTTTCATAAGTCGATAATATAATAATAGAAATATGATGACGATGAGGTGATGGCACCGTGAACCACTTCGAACCTTAGTTCCTTGAATAGATTTCCAGCTATCTTGCTTTAGGGACCGGGTCCTCCGATTTGAAAATCTTAGAAACAATTTGCTGCCTGTGTCAATTTAGACTTTCTACATTTTCCCTGTAGTTGATCTCCTCCACTCTACGTTTAACGAGGCATTTCGGGATTCGATCTCTGTGATTTCGCTCTATATAAATGACCTATAAGAACAAATCGATGAATACGTTGACACTAAACGTCAGCAAATGCCACTCGATAAGTTGCTGGCTCAAATCCTCCCCACTACCCTTTCTCTACTTTTTTGATGGACGGCTGTGTATGTGTGTATGGTGGGGGAGAAGCTACAGCTTCTGAGCACTCAGGCCGTGTTGGCCCATTGTACTCGTACTAAGGCTAAGGCTGATGGACGGCTACTGTGATCTCTGAACTCCTTTCAAGATCTAGGTGTAACTTTCATCGACAAGCTTTGTTTCAAGTCCCAATTCTCTCGATCCCGTTACCTCATTCGGTCTTGGTTGCTTTTGTTCGTCTTTGTGCTGTCTCGGTGCTGTAGATTTATCACCCTCACAGCATTAAGCTTCCGTTTCATTTACAAATATTAAAAAATAGCAACAATAAAGAAAAAAGGCTGTATGAATACCCTGTACTCCACAAAGAAATGAACAGGAAACATCTAATTTCGGAACCTTCGCGCTACAGTAACGGACACTACCTTGATGAACGAATCTGGGATTTTTCGTTTATGAAACTTAACAGGAATATTCATACCCGCCCTAAATCTACTCCAGTCCTTTTGGCAACGATGAGGAATGTAGCGGGGAATTAAAGTTAGATTAATGATGACAAAGACCGCGAAGTGCTGCCTTAAGTCATGGAAGCCGCTTCCAGAGCAGAGTCTAATTACGGAATTTCAGCCTTGGATGAAAAGGAGACTTGACACAAAAAGGGCTATACTCTATGAGTAATCAGCTGCTTAGAACCGAATTCATAAATATGACAGACACACTTTCTCTTACAAATTTATACACATATGTGCTGTCGCACAGCGGCCTTCCCCTCTCCAGGACATAATACAAGCGAATTTATTAAGAAACGCAGGGATATGCACAAGAATATAAAGACCATAATACGAGACATCAAGTTCGAATACGGTGAGGCCCAAATGTCGTCGTCATCATCAACGGCGCAGCGTATCCGGTCTAGACCTGCCTTAGTAAGGAACTTCAGACACCCCGGTTTTGCGCCAAGGTCCACCAATTCCATATCCTTAAAAGCTGTCTGGTTTCCTGACCTACGCCATCGCTCCATCTCAGGCAGGGTCTGCCTGGTTTTCTTTCTCTCCCATAAATATTGCCCTTATAGACTTTCCGGGCTGCATCATATTCATCTATACGAATTAGAAGACCCGCCCACCGCAACCTGTTGTGCCGAACTTTATCCACAACCAAACGGTCATGGTGTCGCTCATAGATTTCGTCGTTATGTAGGCTACGGAATCGTAGGGGACCAAAAATTCTTCGGAGGATTCTTCTCTCGAACGCGGCCAAGAGTTCGTAATTCTTCCTGCTAAGACCCCAGGTCCACGAGGAATGTATAAGGACTGGCCAGATCATAGTTTTGTACAGTAAGAACTTTGACCCTATGGTGAGTCGTTTCGAGCGAAACAGTTTTTATTAGCTGAAATAAACTCCGTTCGTAGCCAACAACCATGCGCGAATTTCGTCGTCGGTTGTGATTTTCGATCCTAGATAGGAGAAATTTTCAACGGTCTCAAAGTAGCAGCCTCCTATCTTTATAGTTTTCGTTTGACCAGTGCGATTCGATGTTATGTCATTTACAGCATCAATGAGTAGTTCTGGACCTATTCTCGGGGACCTCCAAAAACATTTTTATTCCACAACGAACCGCAAGCGCCTTACATCGGACCCACACAGTGAAAAAACTTTGGGAATCTTCTAAAATCGTCTGACAACTCTCTAAGGAATTTTATATTATTGGAATTCCCCTAAATTACCGTACATGATCGTTAGTCGGGTGAATAGGTGCTGTAATCGCGTCAATCCAATTGAATAAGGGCCCTGAAGTGTGTTGGAGCACTTCATTCAAAACCGTCACGGCAGAATCCTGCAGTTACAAATATTGCTTAACATTTTTTGTAAGGAGTTCAGGTATCTAACTGATAGGCAAATTGTGAAAGCTATATATGCTATAAAAAGCAGCTTCGGCTGATCACCTCATAGAGTTGCAATGCAAGAATCAGTAGAAATGTAGATAATTCGATTGGACTTAGAAAATGATAATGGAAATGATGAAAGTATATTGACAAGGATTGAATATTAAAGACGCGCGAGAGCTTCTTCTTTTTCTTTAGCCTTTGTCTCGTTCACAAGCGAGGTCGGCTAGTCAAGATCGGTTGCGCCATTTTGTTGTTATTTGCCTGAACTGAATGCAATCTCGAGACTTTCGCCATTCAGCGTATCAAACTACCGTTGTTTCCCATCAACTTTGATAATCATACCAATACCAGCAAGTGAATTCCGCTTGGCGCGAAATACGTGACCATACCATCGAAGAGGGCAACAGGGCGGACGACACTACGGCAAATTTTAGATTTGAGACGTTCGTTGATATGTCGATCACAAGGAGCACCTGTTGTGAAACGTCACTTAATTCAAGTTGCGCAAATACGTGAAGCAATTTCATGACGCAGTTCTCTATTGACTGAAAGCATTGGCCCGAGATATTTAAATCGTTCGGTTCTGGGCAGGTCACTGTAAATAACAGTGATAGTGCCTATTTAATGGGGATTGGTCGACAACCATTCTTTTTTATGCAGATTCAATCTGAGAGTTGCTCGAAATAATTTTTGCTATAAGATGCTAGGAAAACATCAAATTAATAAAGGAAAATATTTTCAATTTAATCTCTTTGCTTTTCTGGTCCATGGATTGCTCTTCCAGCTTCGGCCACAATGTGAATGCGGTTTTCAAGTTGAATATAATTCGCACCAATGTTACCAGAGGTGAGGCAGTGCCTGATGAATCGCCTCGGCGTTGGATGAAACCCTACATGAATACAGATGGCTGTATTTCATTATACAATTTTTGAAATGATGGGAATCCAAGTTAATCAGCATAAATAAGCATGGTCAACTAACGCCAGCATCTGTAGAAAAAATTCTTTCTACATTTGATCGGGTCCAATCTACTCTTCGGAAAAGGCTGGGCAGTGAAAAAGTGGGAAAATTGGTATTCTTTTTCAAATATTTTAGTAAAAATTTATTATTGTTTGATTTTCTTACTCATTTGTAGTTTGCTTGGTATAGCAAAGACATAAAAAGAGAGATATCACACAGTGTAGCAATTATAGAGGTATCACGTTGCTGAGTACCATCTATAAGATATTCTCCGCTATTCAAGCTATCCGGATAGCTCCATACGCCCAGAACATCATCGGCCCATACCAAAGAGGCTTCACTCCAGGCAAATCAGCAACAAATAAAATTTTCTCTTTTCTCTCTTTTTTTTTCACGATAGAATAACTATTGGAATATGGTCATCTTTTCTTCGATCTTAAGACCGCCTATAATAGCAGAGCCCCACGGCCATAAGAGAATTTTTATAAGACTGATTAGGCTGACCCTGACCAATGTGCGAGACCGAATAAAAACAGCAGGACCGCTCTCGAGACCATTCAACATCAACAACGGTCTAAGACAAGGGGATGCAAGACATAAAGGCAAATGTCAAGCATGATGGCTGGAATCGATTAAGATGGGGCTTCGAAGCGACCAGAGTGAGTCATTTAATATGTTAGGCATAAAGCAACCGTTTGTCTTCTGTCAGGACAATGACCCCAGGTACATTTCATTCTCGGCATAAGAAGACTGCCTTGGTAAGGAACTCCAGACACCCCGGTCTTGCTCCGAGGTTCACCTATTCGGTATCCCTAAAAGTTGCCTGGCGCCCTGATCTACGCCATCGCTTCATCTCAGGCAGAGTCTGCCTCGTCTTCTTTTCTACTACAGATATTGCCCTTATAAACTTTCCGGGCTGGATCATCCTCATCCATACGGACGATCTCAAAGAATGTGTTTCCTAGTGAACATAACCTGGCTCTAGCTAGAGCTGGGCAATCGCAAAGAAAGTGCTTGAGAGTTTCTTCCTCCTCTTCGTAGCTTCGACAAGGCGAGAATGCAGAATCAGGCAACATGGTTCTCTAAAGGCCAGTGCTTCGTACAGACTGTCGTAATCCTGTACACATTTGCCCCACAAGCTCTTGCGATCAGGTTTTGTTACAAACGGTGAGTGTTCGTCATCTCAAATCAATGGCTACTAAGTAGAGCGAATAGATTCCATTCCTGACGCCAGTGGGACACAATTTGTGCCCATGAACTACCAAAACCAAAGCCTCGCCTAGCCAATCCGCTCATTCCCCTCTATGTTCCCATGAGCCAGACCTTGCAACACACTCTAGTTGCAAAATCCATAGCAAAATTCCAAGTAAAACTCGGCTTAAAGTTGGCCTTGTCCGTTGGGAACACCTAGAGTTCTCGAGGTGCATTCGCCTAGGTTATTACTATGGTCATAATGCTTCACTATCCAACACCCGGGCTCACGTGGTCTGAAAGTACTGCACGCTGTAGCGAATTGAATGTGCTGCGCAGGACTTCAGATCACTTGTTTTTTTAATCCTATTAAGCTTCTTTCTATTGTACTTCTTGTTCAGCATCTGCCACCACACAATAGAGCCGTACGTTATGATTGGACTATACGGGCAACTATGAAACCTCTCTACCCACAATACTTTGCGTATGTTCTAGGAGTGAACATGTCTGAACGTAACTGTCGCATTCCTTCGAAGTCGCAGCATTCTCTGTGAAATACGAATGACAGTGTGTTGTTTTCGCCAGCTTCGAACTGCATTTACTAAAACCGCTACTTTGTTTTTACAATTTTACAGAAATTTCACGAAGCGATCACAGACGGTGTAATGTTACCATTTCAATCGGTATACTAATTACCAGCACCTATTGAGTACTGAAGGAAGGAAAATAAATACTAAGGTACCGTTGAACTTCAAATAACAACTGGGTCAGGGCGCTGAACTGTGTTGAAGCACTTTACTCAAAACCATACCGATACAATACAGTACCATGTAGAAGGTAATGTTATCAGCATTGCGCTTGCCCGAGATTATTACCCTGACTTGAGTCAGCTATCACTGACAACTGAGTCGACTGGTATTCAACATCCCGTTACGATAGCAAATTCCTCTGCCACCAGTAAGCTTTAAACCGTGACCTTCTTCTATGAGAGACCAGCGCTGTTACCACTTAAACTTCAAATGGAACTAAATTTGTTGTGTTTGGTAACAAAAGCCCAAACCTGCTCGAAACTGATGGGAGGGCTCAGTGAACCACACCACACAAGCTACATAATTCTAGATATCTGAAACTGGAACCCCCATTACTCGTCCAAGTGTCCTAACAATAGACATTGCACAGTTGTTAATGGCTTCCCACATGCCAGTGGGAATCAAAGGCATAACTTCCTTAAATATTCATTTCGCATTAATGGTAATGGATCTTTACGGAATCAGTAAGCGAATGATCCTTCAAAATTCCTCAATCGAAACTTGGTACAAGCAAACACGCGCAACGTCTTTGGCGATTTATGTTTGCTCTCCTAGGAAGTGAGCAGGAATTAAGTAAATGCAACCAAGATCAATTTTTCGGATTTATGCGTTCCCTGCTGGGATAAGATGAAGAAACTCACAAGACAACCATCCATCGACACACTGACACACCAATTGTCTACCACGTCCCTACCCAAAAGGTCTTGCTGAGAGATTCCGTGCCCCTTAGCCGCTTAAGTTCCTCCTGTGTTTAGACTTCTTGATTAAGCTGTATTCATACTTACCAGTGCGTAGCGTGTCCGACAGAAAAGTATCCTTTCTTATATTTACTGTGTGAGTATTCATATTTGCAAGCAGACATAGGCAATAGCAATAGCAGGAATGGATATTGTTGCCGTGCGATGAATATTCATCCGTCGTGTCTGCGGAGGGCTGTACTTTTCTATTCGACCAGTGCCTATTTGTGGCAGTAATGCAAATTGTTCTCAATTAAATTTGCTGTGTTTAGTTTTCACATTGAAAGTGGACAATGAGGCATTGATTTAATTGAAGATTGGTATAAGATTTTCACACGACGCCTCTGCAATTACTTTTGTATTAACCCTTTGGCCTATATGTCTGCTGGGTGTAGTCGTATACGTTACCTGGTTGGAAGCATGAATACTTTGGTCCGCGTTACGACTGACACACTAGACACGTGCTGAACACGATACGGTTACTGCTTTTATATATATATATAGTCGCAAAGTGATTAAATGAAAGAACACTTTTGTATCTGACATGCTACGTGCTGGTAAGTATGAGTAGGGTTTTACTCGTTACTCATTTTAAGTCGTTGGGGTTAGAAAATCCCGGTATGAATGATGTAGCGACATGGGTGTCCCCCATTTTCCTTCTCAATTTCCGGTTCATCGATTCATTGATTCCCATTGGGTGAAGGGACGACATAGGCACCGGAGCACAGAAATATCCAAGAGCAGAAAGTCAATTTGTGGAACGGTTACTTTTGTAAAATACTTTTTAGGGATCGAGTGGCCAGTCTTCAGCCTCTCCGAAGAGTCTCCTCACCATTTCAAGCAAAAACTTCAATTCGGATTTTGGTGCTTTTGTTGTTAATGCCCTTCCATAAATCACAGATAAAACAAAAGAATAAAAGATCACTGAACAACTACGGGAGGATCCTAACTCTGTCAAAACTTAACGGCCGAAAGGCTGAAAAGGAAAACGCCCACCTTAAGCAGTGATACCACATGCACATCTAACAGTCATATCAGCGGAATCGAGGCCTGTCTGGAAGATAGAACTGCAACCAGCAGCCGGTTGGAAGAAAGCGTAACTGCACTCCAAGTTCAAGGAACTATCCCCGGACTGCCAGCACTCCCATGTTACCAATTGGATCCGTGCGATCGGGCATTGGTCACCGTCCCACTTTACTCATTCTTCGTTATCCTTGGGTTTTATCCTGAAGTCATCTTAGTTTTGGCTTGAAACTATTCGACGTTCTGTTGTACTTTTAGTTAATCTTCAAACGATGTAAACGTAATTTCATACTTGGGAATCACGGAATTCATCCCTTCAAACGGAGTAAGGAACTGCCTAGCATTTCAAAGCGAATCCGGCAAAATTAGCCGAGCCATAACACAATAACCAATTTAGTCACAATCACAAAACTTTCGAACAGTTGTGTCGTTTGCTGCGGTCGCTGCCCCGCATAAAAACTATCGTTTGCAAATCGCAGGTGAACGAAAGGTGAAAGAACAGCGGAAGTGGTGTGCGGCCAACCGTTGCAAAAGGCAGTAAAGCATTTCACCGCGCGGAGCGATATCTGCTCATGTGGCACTCGGATTCGAGGGGACACCGGTGCACCTCGGGACGCATTCCATGGGAGCGGGATCGGCGAGTGCCATTCGCTCGCTGCTCCAGAATCGAATGATTCCGTCAAACCAGTTGACCCAACATTTCCTTCTGTGGCAGCTCGAATTTCCCTCAAACGATGAACGAACAAATGCAACCGCCGCCCACTCGCCAGTAATCAAAATAAAGCGCTGGGACGGGATCGGCCTGCAAGCCGCACACTTTCGGGCCATGCACTGAGACGTCACGAGGTCGCACGCGACTTCCGGCCGGGGTTGCGTCAGCGGGTCGCCGGAAGAAACCCAATCTGGACGGAATTCTCAAAAAACGTGTCAACTTACTTCAAGAAATTGTCGCCGTCGAAGGCTAGCGTTCCAGCAGGAGGCGCGGGGTGGGAATCCCCAGCTTTGCGTCTGTCAGGCGACCGACAGTGAGTCAGCGAGCGACGTTGACGTCTCGCGAGGAGCTCGGCAAGCGGACGCTGGGCGCCCTTGCACTGACGTCTGGGGTTCTTTCCCTGGCAGGAACCCTTCTTTTCGCGATTTCTTCAATGACGTCTTCTGCAGCAAGTGGTTCTCTCCTCGCGCCTTGCACTTACTTTGCCACTTCACTGGTACCCGACAAACTTGCGGCCTTGCTCACTCCATTCACGGCTCCGAATTTGGAATCCATCGACGGCCGCACTTTGCATTGACGAACACACACACGCACGCACTGTGAAATTTTCTTGGCACTTCTCTGCAGATCACAACCGACGAGCGGAAACTCCTTGGTCACTCGCGGAATCACTCGCCCCAACGACACGGAAAATGCGAGCAATTGGCACAGGACTCACGACAGCCGACTGGACATATCAAAGCAAACTCCTACCAACGCGTCCCCAGCGAATTATCAGGAATTTTCTCCAGATTTTGACAACCGTCCAGCGACACACGAACAAGACGAACGTCCGTCTTTTGCAAACAATTACAAATGGCTGACAGCCTGGGCCAGTGTGGTGAGTATGTCGGATGTGTCGTAGGTGAAAAGTCCGCGTCGAGGGCCATCTAACGGATGCTAGAAATTTACATTAACCAGTGTTGAAATCTGTTTTTCCCTTGGTTCGGACCGTGGCTAACTATTTCAAAATGGAAAATAGTAAATAAAGTATATACCTTTTGTAACGACCTCGAAGGCATCGGTTATAACCGTATGCATATACCAGATGAATACTCCAAAAATACTTTTTATTTATGATAGAAAACAACAAAAATTATACATTCTACGTAATTTACTCAACAACATGGCTCAGATGATTTTAGTTCCGTTTTTACAAAAAAAAATCGTCATTTTAGTTTGTTTTTGAGATTTCCTGTTTTTCTGTGTCTTCCAATTACTTTTTCCAAATGTAATAAAGCAAAATCTGTTTTATCTTCTTTCAAACTTTCAATAAATATAAAAAAAAATAATCGCTGAAAATGCACCCTTCAAGGGGATCGATCATCCCGTGTGTCGGATTCGCGGAATCGAACTTTTTTACACCAATTGTATTTAGATATAGTCTAGAATATACGGGCTAAGTGATTTTTTGATATTCGGAGTCGTTCGGAAATTATAGTGTTAAACACGTGATAAGTCACATGCCAGATTTATGTCGATCGCCGTAATTACGCTCGTATTTATCGGTCCAAATGACGTTCGAATAACTTCCCTAAAAGGACAAGAATTCAAGCCAAGGCTGTACATGTGTTTCTTGAAGAAACCTAAAGTTTATGGACTAGGTATAGCAGATTAATGGTCAGTTAAGGTTTTATGACTAAAAATCTCAATGTACTTTTTAAATGCGTTCTCTCGAAACTGCATGTTAAAAATCGGCTGCCACCATAGCCCAAAATCTGTCCAATGAAATTCTTTGAAATTTTCGCGACTTATTCAGAACATATTTCTACGGTCCGCAAACTAGTATAATTGTGATTCATTCAGTAGTTTTTTTATTCATTGAAGAAGCCGTGAAAAAACACCAAAATTCACAAAAAAAAGTTTAAGAAGGCGAAAAAAATTTAGCTTTTAATATTTTTTAAGGTTTTGTGTGAAACAAAACCTTATTAGAATCGAGACGGTGTCTGTCTGTCCGTCTGTCTGTCTGTCACACCCGATTTATTCGGAAACGGCCGGACCGATTGTCACAAAAATTGGTGAGAGTATGTAATCTGGTGATCCCTTTACATACAGTAAGTGGCGCCATCTTAAGTTAAGTTTAAGGGGGGGCTCCCCGTACATGTGAATGGAGGGTGCAAATTTTTTTTTCGCAGAATGTAGCCATGTAGGGTATCAAATGAAAGGTCTCAATTAGTACTTTTCGAATCTGGTGCAATATTTGATATTGGGTGAAACATAGGGGAGTGAGGGTTCAAAATATGACCCACAAAAAGTGTAACAGGTCTCGTTCTCAGAACCTATCCAACCGAAAAATCTGAAAAAAATCACAGTAATGCATCTCTACGAAATCTAGGCCTCAAAATATATCCGGTTCCGATATCTGCACAAATAAAGTTAATAATAGTATATTTCCACATTTTAGAAATTTACCCGGTATCCCCGCTTATGTTCATCCCAGAAGTACAAAATTTGGCATGCGTATAATGAAGAATATAGTGCACAGTTTGGTGAAGTTTGAAGAATATCCAACTATTATTAACAAAGTTATAGGGGGTGAAACTTTACAGTTTTTTGTGAATTTCGTGCACTCTACAACCCGCATGACGTCATCATCACATATCAATTCGTCAATACCATAACGAAATGAATTCTTATGAATTGGGTCGCAGACAATTATTTTGTTTTAGTTTTTTAGTTATTTGTCAACCAGACATGTGTGTATGTAGGTATATAATATATGCGTGCTAATGAACTTTGCGGGTAGTGCCTAATTCAGATAGATATAAGACGTAAATCGGAAATATGGGTACGATAAATGTAGATACGTGCATATATGTGTACAGCAGGTAATAGGCAGTTTGTTTGTTTAGGGTGAGCGTGATATCTATGGCTCTAATATGTACGTATGTCTCGTAGTTTGGAAAAATATGAAGGATTATGTTGGATTTGTAGCTATATACGGACAGAAAAATGTGCGTCTCTTACATAAGATGAACACAAAACCTTTATACCCGAAGCGCGAGCTTCCGGTATTCCGACTTGTTAATAATCTTAGTTTGCGGACTGTAGTTAAGTCTGTACGTTAAAATGCCATTTTCTTTTTTCTCTAAGATGATCGCAGCGCCCTCTAGTGTGGCAGCAGAAAATACCTTTTTTTGGAGATAGGTGCATGAATCGCTCTGTATTTTAATAACGAACGACGTTATCGTGCTGGGAAAATTACTATGCACGCTCAAGATATCTATGGTGAAAAATTCGTATCTGTACATTTATCCAGTTCTTGACAAAAAAATTCAAATAAAAACAGCCTTCACACGGGATGACCCCCTTAAAGTAGATGGCTGGAAATCGATAGTTTCATCCGTTTTCATTTCGCCGGTATTTATGTTTGAATTCGCATTTGCATTTGTGAAAGCTAAAATTTCATGTTCAGCCATATCCTCGACTGTTTCAAGTTCGTCATCAATACTTGAAAAATCTCTCCAACATTCTTGTGTTGCCAAAGTGCGGACCCATTAAGCTAAAGGTAGATTATTCTCATCCTCATCTCGATCATTTTGTAGCTGTGATTGCGTACCTGAGTCAAATCAGGGCAATAATCTCGGGCAAGCGCAATGCTGACCACATTGCCTCCTATAGGGTACTGTAATACTGTAGTGTATCGTTACGGTCTTGAATGAAATACTCTAACACACTTCAAGGCCCTGATCCAATATGGATTGTTGCGCCAACGATTATTATCATTTGTTTCGTTTAAATTAAATCCTGCATGTGCAAAAGAATTGGCTATTGTGCGTGAAAAAACACAATCCCAAGCTTTTGAAATTAAAACAAGTCGGAATACCGGAAGCTCGCGCTTCGGGTATAAAGGTTTTGTGTTCATCTTATGTAAGAGACGCACATTTTTCTGTCCGTATATAGCTACAAATCCAACATAATCCTTCATATTTTTCCAAACTACGAGACATACGTACATATTAGAGCCATAGATATCACGCTCACCCTAAACAAACAAACTGCCTATTACCTGCTGTACACATATATGCACGTATCTACATTTATCGTACCCATATTTCCGATTTACGTCTTATATCTATCTGAATTAGGCACTACCCGCAAAGTTCATTAGCACGCATATATTATATACCTACATACACACATGTCTGGTTGACAAATAACTAAAAAACTAAAACAAAATAATTGTCTGCGACCCAATTCATAAGAATTCATTTCGTTATGGTATTGACGAATTGATATGTGATGATGACGTCATGCGGGTTGTAGAGTGCACGAAATTCACAAAAAACTGTAAAGTTTCACCCCCTATAACTTTGTTAATAATAGTTGGATATTCTTCAAACTTCACCAAACTGTGCACTATATTCTTCATTATACGCATGCCAAATTTTGTACTTCTGGGATGAACATAAGCGGGGATACCGGGTAAATTTCTAAAATGTGGAAATATACTATTATTAACTTTATTTGTGCAGATATCGGAACCGGATATATTTTGAGGCCTAGATTTCGTAGAGATGCATTACTGTGATTTTTTTCAGATTTTTCGGTTGGATAGGTTCTGAGAACGAGACCTGTTACACTTTTTGTGGGTCATATTTTGAACCCTCACTCCCCTATGTTTCACCCAATATCAAATATTGCACCAGATTCGAAAAGTACTAATTGAGACCTTTCATTTGATACCCTACATGGCTACATTCTGCGAAAAAAAAATTTGCACCCTCCATTCACATGTACGGGGAGCCCCCCCTTAAACTTAACTTAAGATGGCGCCACTTACTGTATGTAAAGGGATCACCAGATTACATACTCTCACCAATTTTTGTGACAATCGGTCCGGCCGTTTCCGAATAAATCGGGTGTGACAGACAGACAGACAGACAGACAGACAGACGGACAGACAACAAAACCTTAAAAATGGCCTCAAAAATATGTAACACCTTTTTCTCTGATGTCTTTTAGAAGTTTCATGATTTGAAGTTTTCTAAGATGTGTTTCCAGTGATTTTATTACGTCCTGATTCATGAAGGACTGCCGTAGTATTTGGAGGGAGAAAGACCAGTTTTATTGCTTTTTAAATTTTTAAATTGCTCACCGGGCGAGCTGGACAGTTATCCAAGAACAATAAAATTTTCTTTTTTTGCCGAATAAATTTATTGTCCCATCGCGCAATATTTTTCTTCAAACAATGCTGACATCCAGGCTCTTGGGTTGTTTTCACATTCAACAGGCAGTGATTTAACATTTTTCAAGCATCAAAGCCGTTTAGCTTTGCCAATAACCACAAATTTAAATTTTTCTGATCCAGGCATATTTGCTGCTACAAGAATAGTTAATTGAAATAATAAAAACTTGTTGTTTCTTTTTCGTTGTCAGTCTTCCTGACATGCTAACATTCTTCGCACTAGATTCTCTGGTACGAACACCTCTCCTAGAGCCCCCTCTAGGTTCTTCCTTTCTTCCACAAACCTTGCACAGCGGAAGAATACATGGTCTGGGTCCTCTGGGACTCCATCGCAGTTTGGACAATCGGGTGAGGTATCTATCTGAGACAGTCCTGAATGCCGAGCACACCCTTAGGGCTGTTCTTCTATAGACTGAAATCAGTCTGTTAGCGTTAAATGTAACCTGCAATGCCTTTTCCCAAACTGGAGCTGCATAAAGCCGGGGTCCGTCATCGGTGTCATACCAAAGCCTCCGTTCTTGTAAATAGCTGTTGACAATAGCTGCAAGATAACCGGGAATACCAATCTTCGCCAGAGATTCCCGTATTAGGTTCCAATTAGCCGAATTGAATGGATTTCTCACATCCAGGGTCCCTACTATGCAATATTTGCTAGTACTGCCCTTTCCATGGATTGCATCTTCGGCCAAGCCAATAACCATTTTGATGGCATCACTGGTTGATCTGCCTTTACGGAACCCATTTTGTCCACAGTGTCCAAAAGACAAATGGGTCTGTCGGAGGTTGGCTCACCTGGAGGTTTGCCAGCCTCAGGCAGTAGCACCAACTTCTGTCATTTCCATGATGTAGGAAATATCCCCTCGTACATGCAACGCTTCGAAGAGCTCAGCGAACATGTCCGGTCTGGATTTCACGGCAAGCTTAAGGGCCTTATTCGGCATGCCATCCAGACCCGGAGTTTTCTCATCTCCTGTCAAAACGCAGATCTCCAGCAGCTCGTCACTGGTGACTGGCGGTATTGCCGTGTCGTTCAGAGGTCGCTGGAAGCTGTCTATGCCCTCCTCTTTCTGAGGGAATAACCTCTGGATAATTATTCACAAGAGTGAAGGACACGTGATCTGCGGAGATGATCGGTCTCTGAATCGCCCCATCACGATTCTATAGGCGCTCCCCCACGGGTTTACGTCCACTTCTAAACAGAGTCCCCTAAAGCATTCCCTCTTGCTCCGTTGGATGGCGAGCTTATGGGTTTTGCGGCCTTCCTTATAGTCGCGCTCTTTTTGCCCTTGGTCGATTCTGCCTACCGCTCTTTGAGCCGCTCTTCTGCCTCGGTGACAGGCCGATCGAAGGCTGCCCAGCTTAGCATTCCACCAGTAGTTTGGTCTTCTACTGGGGAATGAGCACCTCCTCGGCATGGACGCGTCACACGCTTTGGCGATGCATTGGGCCACATAGGCAGCTCTTTCCGTAGAGGCGCCTGCTCAATTAGGTTGGTCTAACCACACCTCCATGAAGGTCTGCTCATCCAGAGCTTTAGCGGACCAGCCTGACATCTTTCTCGGATTCGGGCATGATGGTCTTATGCCCGGTGACTCCACTCATAGCCCAAAGAAGATTGTCTGGTAATCGCTGTGGGTGTAGTGCCCGCTGACGCACCAATTCATACCACGTGCCAGTGCAGGGCTCACGAAAGTTAGGTCTACGATTGAGGTAGACACCCCTTTCTGAAAGGTGTTTACATATCCTTCGTTGGCCAGAATGATATCCAACTGTGCGAAAGCGTCTAATAGACTACGGCCCCTTGCATTTGTCTCTCTGCTACTCCACTCACGGGCCCAAGCATTGAAGTCACCGGCAATCACCCTTGGACTACGACCCCTTGCGTCGAGAACAAGACTGTCAAGCATTTCCTCGAATTCGATACAAATAAGAATTTTTCACCATATATTTATTGATATCTTGAGCATGCGTAATATTTTTTCTAGTCCGATAGCATAGTTATTGAAATACAGAGCAATTTCTACCAAAAAAAGGTATTTTTCTGCTGCCACGCTAGATGGCGCTGCGATCATCTTGAAGAAAAAAAAGTAAACGGCATTTTAACGTGCAGACTTAACTACAGTCCGCAAACTAGGATTATTAGAAAATATTAAATGCTAAATTTTTGGTGCCTTTTTAAACTTTTTTTTTGTGAATTTTGGTGTTTTTAAGGCTTCTTTAGTAAATAAAAAAAACGACTGAATGAATCGCAATTATCCTAGTTTGCGGACCGTAGAAATATGTTTTGAATAAGTCGTGAAAATTTCAAAGGATTTCGTTGGATAGATTTAGGACTATGGCGGCAGCAGATTTTCAATATTCAGTTTCGAGAAAAACATTTAAAAAGTAGAATGTGATTTTTGGCCATAAAATCTTAACTGATCGTTAATCTGCTATACCTAGTCCATAAACCTTAGGTTTCCTCAAGAAACACATGTACAGCATTGGCTTCCATTCATGTCTTTTTTGCGAAGTCATTTGGACCGATAAATACGCGCTTTATTACGGCGATCGGCATAAATCTTGCATGTGACGTATTACCTGTCTAACACTACCATTTCCGAACGACTTCGAATATCAAAAAAACCACTATACACTAGATACGATTGATGCAAAAAAAATCGATTCCACGGATCCGACACAGGGGATGACCCCCTTATACGTTCGTACTCTTCCGTTTACGTTATTTTCACTTTTTCATTCTCTTTCACTATTTGTGTGTTTTGAAACAAATTACGGTATTTTTTCTATTTCAAACACATTTTTCAATGGTTTTTTTGCGATTTACTCCTCCGTCTATTTCTTTAACTGGCGAAAGGTTTTCAGCAATTATTGAATGATAGCAATCACTTCTTCTTCTTCAATCTCCTTCTTATGATACAGTACCAGCTCAAAGATTAGAAAACAAATTTTTGTCCAATTATAATTCCTAATTTCCAAGCGTTTTTAATAATGGCAAAAATAAGGTCCTTTATCAGATTTCAAAAGCGTTGCATATAAGATTAATTGTTCGAAGAATTTATAATGTGTAAAATAATGTCCAAAGTAAATCAAAAGGATCAGGAAATGAAGGAATCATTTATTTTAGATTGCCTTTTGCCAGCTTTTGCGGACAAGCTTATGACTTTGATCTAACATTCGATGGGAAAAATTTTGGACACCGACAAATAGTTGCGCTTAGTCTAGCTAAGCAAACCCTTAGTAAAATGAATTGCCTCTTCATGGGAAGCTTTTTATGTTCAATTGCTCGTCCTCGGTATCGATGTTAGTCGATGAATTTAACTTTTGGTCAATAATGTCGTCATTCTTCGATCCAAGCTCCATTGCTTGTTACGCGCATTTGAAATCCATACATTGTAAGTTTGAATGATATTAAAAAACTCATAATCTACCATATTTGATCCAGAAATTTTAACAGATCTATACTTCCTGTCTAAGCTTTGAAATAGCAACAGAATATTATCTTCCTCTTACCAATCACTTTTCTCGGCCATGTTCGTAACAGTGCTATCGGCTCAGTGATCAAAAGTTTCTTTCTCGAATGCAGTACAGTCTGAGAAACAGAATCTCAATTGAGCTTTGAAAACAGAATAGCTTTCCGGATTGTAGCTTTTTTTGAATGCACTGACTGCCTTTTTTTATACATAGCAATTTTAATGTTTCAGGTTTGATTTACCGAGCCTCAGTTTTCTTCATTGATAGTTTTTAAAAGTTATGATTATCTGGTTTGGTATGTTGTGTGTACATATATGACCACAGCTAACATGATTCGCATCGAAATAATTCAACAGCTCACGAGTTGCTAACACAATTCGCTCCGGAAGTAAAAGCTAATCTAGTGCTAATCAGCGCGCAGTGTCGGAAGAAGGACCCAGCCACATGGCATCCCAACTTATCAGCACCGCTGCCAGCTAGGTTCGGGATGGCGCCCGACTTCGGGTTCGGGCCTAACACCTGGTTTTGTCTGGATTCGCTGTTTAGGGATAACGTCTTCCAATGTCTATCTAATACCGAAGCGCCCAGATTGCCAAGGAAAGTTTCCCGACGGATTCTTGGCATTGGAATCAGTACTGTCGTCGGTGGATTCGTGGCGACATCCCGGCGAGCGACCATCAATATATCGCGTTTGAAATAGTTGACCCTGCACAACCGCCAGACGCTTTCCCAGCATGTAATGTGGCAAAAGTTAACGTCGGGAGATTCGTTGAAACTCTTAGAACAGGCAGAGCACTTGCAAATTTTGTTATAAACCAGATAACAACCGCTTGCGGGCTCCCATATCTCGACCATGACAAACCTTCTTTACACGGCGGAAATTGCAATAGTTGGAGACTGCGCGTCTACAAACTTTCACTCGAAAAATTTCAAAATTTCATTATAGAAATATACGTGATTGTTATATCATGAGAAGTCAACGCATCTTGGTCACACAGATCTTTGTATATTCACCAATATATAGCATATTTCGAAGAAACTGTCTTGACATTCGGAGCCGAGGCCAGAAGATCATCAAAGCTCGTTACACTTAAGAGATCATAAGAGCAATTAAAAATGAATCCCAAGTACAAACTTAAAATCTTCTTCTTTCTTCTTTCACTTCTGTCTTCTGTCCCGTTCACAAGCGGGGTCAGCTCGTCGTGATCGGCTTCGTCATTTGGTCGAAAGCCTGATCTAGACGCAATCGCGAGGCTCTCAAATCTCCATCCATCGTATCAACCCACCGTTGTTTCGGTTGGGCTTTGGTCGTTTGGTCAAAGGGTAGTATAGGTCCCAGGGCGAAACCTGGATTGGCACCCACGATAGAGCGTGAAACCTGAGAAACGCCTGCTAAACCCACAGCAACTGCTCTACTGCCAAACCCGATCTCCACCTCTCCGTGGTGGCCGCTGGGAACTCTTTTTTAACGAAAAGCTGCAGACAGAGAAGGATGACGGCGAGTCTCCCACGCCTAAAAGAGGGACAAATTATACCAACAGGTCCTTCAGATTGGGCATTGCTGACAACCATGTACGGAAAACAACTTGTTACGAAGCTACAAAAGGAGCCTCGGACTGGACTGATAACACAACGATGAACCCGGCAACGAAAACGGCGACAGTAAACGGCCAAGCAGATAGCCGATACCCTGTCCCAATATAGGGCTGATATAACAGCGTTTGTGGAGATGCGGTCCACAGGCTTTCCCGGAGAAAAGCCATTACATCATTATATTATAGTGGCAGTAGAACGAACCCTCGAAGCCTGTCCCAGGTACGATATCTAACTCATACTTGGGAATTTAGGGACGGTGCAATTAGCAATGTCACACGAAATGGTTGTTGGAAGTACCTGGTTTGCGCGGAAAGCGGTCCAGAAAGAAACGCGGGCCTCTCCAGACGGGACCACTTTCAACCAAATTAACAACGTGTTGATCGAACGCCGCCATCTCTCAGCCTCGATGACTAATGTAGATTCGGATTACTATCACGTTGGGATGCTGTTCCGGGCTCTAGAACAACACCGCCCAGAATTCCCTCTGACAATCAGGTGAGAGTTAACACTGAAGCCGTCCACAGCACAGCCCTCCATAACACCTATAAGGACAAAATGCATGCCGCAATAACCGCAGTCAACAGAGATCCTGAAGATGAAGCATCAACAAATGATCTTCACAATTACCTTAAGAACGTTATCATGGATACGGCCACAAAGATACTTGGCCCCAGCCGCAAAAGGAGTGGGAACGGCTGGTTTGACGATGAATGTAAGTTAGCAACGGAACGGAAGAATGCCGCATACCGAGTAATGTTGCATTCTCAAAGAACGCGGGCACGTGCAGAGATTTATCACGAACTCCGTCGGGAGGAGAAGCGACTTCATAAGCGGAAAAAAGACGCTTGGGAGAACCAACAGGTCTGTGAATTCGAAAAGTACAGGGAACAACCGCACCAAGTGCGGAAGTTTTACTAACAAGTCACCAGGAAGAAGTCTTACACACCTCGATGCTCATGCTGCCGAGATAAAGAGGGAAATTTGATTTCCAACAGAATGAGCATATTGGAGCAATGGGTTGAGTATTTTGATAAATTGCTCAACAACCAGAACATCGGCGAGTTGGAAGGTCCCGCCAACTGAAGACGACGGACAAATATTGCCACCACCAAGTATAGAAGAAACAGTCCGTGCTGATGGAATAACAGCGGAATTGGTTAAATATGGAGGCGGCCAATTATACCAAGCGATTCATCAACTTATGCTCAAGATGTGGGACCGCAATTCAACGCCTGACGGCAATGAGGCATTATCTGCCTCATACATAAAAAGGGAAATATCACACAGTGCAGTAATTATAGAGGTATCACGTTGGTGAGTACCATCTATATGATATTCTTCGCTATCTTGCTAGGTCGGATAGGCTGATACGCCCAGAACATCATCGGTCTATACCGTCACTCCCGGCAAATCAGCAACAGATCAGATTTTCTCTCTGCCGCAAGCGATGGAAAAACTACTGGAATATGGACATCAGTTCCACCGTCTTTTCATCGGCTCGGAGACCGCCTATGATAGCATTTGGTATCCCGACGAAATTGATAAAACTGACTAGACTGATCCTGACCAATGTGCGAGGTCAGGTAAAAGCAGCAGGATCAGTCTTGAGACCATTCTACATCAACAAAGGTCTAAGACAAGGGGATGCCCTATCATGGGTCCTCTTTAACCGGTGATCCGTGATGCTAAAGTATATGCGAAAGGCACAATCCTTTTTGATTCCACCCAACTACTGGCCTATGCTCACGATATCGAAATCATGGGAAGAAAAACCCGAAACGTACAAACTGCCTTTATCCGGATCGAGCAAGCGGCGCGAGATCTTGGGCTGCACATTAATGAAGACAAGATTAAATATATGGTAGCAATGTCAGCACCAAAAACCAACCAACCAACAATATCAAATCGCACTGATCAAACGAGAAGAATAAAAATAGAAGACTACAACTCCGGCCGTTGATAATTTCTCCTATCTAGAGTCGAAAATCACAACTGATAACAGCTATGATGATGAGATACGCGCACGGTTGTTGGCAGCTAACAGAGCCTATTTCAGCTTATAAAAACCGTTTCGCTCGGTGCCCCGGTCAAAACTGTTACTGTACAAGACCATGATCTTTCCAGTCCTTAGATATTCCTCGGAGACCTGAGTTCTTAGCAAGAAGAATTGCGAACTTTTAGCCGCGTTTGAAGGATTTTTGGCCCCTACATGAAGATGGACGACTCCGTAGCCTAGATAATGACGAAATCTATGAGTGATACCATGACCGTCAGGTTATGGAAAAAATCCGGCTCAATAGGTGGGCGGGCCACTTAATCCTGCCTGAGAAGGAACGATGGGGTAGACCAGAACGCCTTTAGGGATATCGAATTGGTGGATCTCGGCGCAAAACCGAGATGTCTAGAGTTCTCTATTAAGGCAGGCTTAGACCGGAAACCGGTTGTTGCGCCTTTGATGATGATGATTTTGGTCGCTTATCATCGACTTTGATGCTCAGACCAAGTACAAGCTGAAATTGCTTGCTAAATCGGTTGTTAGGAAGAATATCGCGAACAACTGATCAACAATCACACGAATACTATGACGTCAAATATCGTCAATTAAGAAACTTTGGAATCAAGTGAAGGAACTCGAACTCAATATTTGGGAGATGACAGATGACAGATGATATGCTGCTGAGAGTTATCTGGATCTGCTAGAAGCAATAAGAGATACCCTCATCAAGCTGGCGTCGGAACGAGTGAAACTTTTGGGTTTCTGAGAACTGCAACACAGAATCCCCATAAGGCTACCGAAACTGAGCCAGCCCCGTTTTGATGGAGACTACGGGAAATAGCGACAGTTTACTGGTTTATTCGATCAGTTGCCGATTGCCAGAAGGTATTTTATCTCGAGGCAAACCTTTCTGGTGCGGGAGAGAAACTGATAAGACCAACGAAAATTATCGGGCGGTATGTAAACCACTTTAAGACCGCTATGAATACTTGTGACAACATTAGTGAATAATTTGTTGGCACAACTCATAAATAGTTCAGAATCGAACATAAACGCCATCAAGGCTATTCACGACACAACAAAGGAGTACTTACTTGGTTTGGAAAACCTGGACATATCAACGAGACACTAGGATCCAATCTTGTCGTCACACTGGGGCCTTTTCTTCGTAAATAGTGCTCAAAACCTTAATTTTAATTTTACGTTAGTTTGAATTTATTATATGACTAAGACAATGTAAATATTTCGGCAAATCATCAGGTAAACAGGTTTAGTCCCAATTGTTTACTTTTACCATTCTTAGTCCTTGTCATTTCCCGTTAGTATTAGACTTAATTATTACATATATTCGAAGTGGCAAAAGCAAAGATACGTCAGTGTCTTATCTTTCGCAAGTTCTGCTTCAAATTACTGGGGCGAATTCTAGTAATGGTATGTAATACATTAAAATGCAAAAAACAAATTTTAATGGTGAAATTAGGGAGAAATTTGCATTCAAATCTGACCAGTCACTTTTATTTTTGAATGTAAATATTTCAATTTCGCGCAAGGGGATTTCAAACCCGCCAATGTAATGTTACAATAGAAGGTCCAAATAAATTTAATATGAACGAAAAAGTGAAATCCTCTTGCGCAAAATTGAAAAAATTTTCGTTCTATTCTAGCCGATTCTTGCACTCAAACTTCCATCACAAGAAAGAAAATGTGCGAAATATTCTTCAAAACTAAACAAACATCATTTGATGAAAAGTTTGAAGATGCTTAGAAGTTTATTAGTCAAAAAGTACCATCGCAAGTTAATCGCCTGAATCCATGCCAAATAACTTTAAACATTTTTAAAACGCACTTAAAAATGCATAAGTTGCAATAGACATAAGGACCGATTTTTTCAAATAGAAAAGAGATGGCTAGAAGGGTCCCGCGTATTTCAAATCAACCGACATTGAAGAGGTGGTTGCGGTCGGCACTATTAGATTTCCAAGCAAGTACCAAGCAGACGCAACGTCGGAAAACAGCACCTTTGCGTGTTGGGAATAACCCAGATGTTTTAGCTTATGCTATGCAAATGCAATTGGGGGCGAGCGGTAGAAAATTTGAAGCAGACGTGGTGAAGAAAGTAACCGAAATACTAGGGTTTGCTCAAAAACATATAAAAGATAAATATGTCCAGAAGTGAATATATTTGCTAGTAACTGATGTGTCCTGTCTATGATAATTGAAGCTGAATTATCCAAAAAAGAATATAACGTAGTTCGAAGTTATGCGAAGCAATTATTCCCCAATTACAAATTTGCACAAAAAGAAAAATTATAATGTTACCCAGAAAACATTTCATTAAAAGAAAGTGAAGCTGAGATACCATTACAATCAGTTTTAGACCATACTGCCTGTCGGCTACTGTCAGCGCAAAAAGATGTTATTAGAAGTTTGGATCCATCGGATTCTCTAACCCTAATTTCAAAGTGGGTTTCAATGGTAATTCAAGTCATACGCAGTACAAACAAAAATTCGATGCTATTTTTCGGTGCCGCGTCTAAAGATTTTAACAACTAACAATGAATATTATCTAAAATTCTCGATGGCTTTCTGTCATTTAGTATTTCAGTGTTACATTCATGGATGAGAACATTTGAATTTTGACTGCAACTATAATATAAATTACCGATTAAATCTTGGCGAATCGCAACCGATATTGTTGAGAACAACAAAAAAAACATCGTCAAGAAAAAGTTGGGAAAAAATGTTACTAGTAATCGGTCAAACAACCAAGAATTTTTTTCAAAATTTCAAAGAATCCGCAACTATTTCTGGAGTTGATAAAGAACTTATTAGACATTATTATTGATTCTACAAACAATTTCAAGTGGTTTCGATATAAATAAAGAAAAAATTCAAAATTTATTATTTAGAAACTGCCAAATTATACATACGATTATATCCATGGAAATACATAAGTCGGACTGTGCATAAGATTTTAATTCACGTCCCAGAAATTATTTTGCACGCATTGTTCCCAATCGGACGACTTAGCGAGGAAGCACAGGAAGCCCGAAATAAAGATTTTAAGGCCTACAGGGAACATTTTAGCCGAAAGACTTCAAGGCTTCATAATATTACAGACACTTTCAATAGATTTTCAATTTCTTGTGATCCCTTAATTACTAACCTACGAAAACTACCAACTGTAAACAGAAAATCATTGGATAGGCAGGTTTGTAATATGCTAACGGTGGACTTGGATAATTCAGCTTCAACTTCAAAGCACGGATTTTGATGATTCCGCCTAATCAGATTCAAAATTTATTACTGGCTCTAATATGAATCAAGTGCAAATAAATACATTCATATTTCTTCCCATTTTTTAAGGTTTTGTGTAAACTGTCTGTCTGTCCGTCTGTCTGTCTGTCTGTCTGTCCGTCACACGGATTTTTTTCGGAGACGGTTATAGCGATTGACACCAAATTTGGTGGAAAGGTGGGAACTGTGAACGCTCACGCATACAGTGAATTACATTCTTTTACGTTGAATTTAAGGGGGGGTCCCCATGCATGCAAAAGGGGGGTGTAAAATTTTTTTTCATCAAATATAGTCATGTGGGGTATCAAATTAAAGGCCTCGATTAGTACTTTCCAAAGCTGATCCTAGTTTTGACATTTGTTGGAAGGGTGAGGAGCCCGGGGGGTTGAAAGTGATCACTTCTTTAAGAGGGCCATTCTCAGAAACTACCAAACCGAAAAATCTGAAAAGAATCAGGAGGCTGCCACTATATGGTGCCTGGGCTCCGAAATACCTTCCATGCCGATACCTGTTTAAATAAAGTGAATAATAGTATATTACTACAATTTTTTGTAATTGGTTAGAAACCCCCCTTAAGTTTATCCCAGTACCATGAAATTTTGCAGTGATATAAGCTATAATATAAAGCATAATCTTACCAAGTTTGGTGGAAATCGCACTATTACTAAGAAAGTTATAATACCTCAAATTTGTTGCTTCTTTGAAAATTGAATACTATGGATGTCAATATCACCCGAAAGTGGATACTCTCACATAGTATATGGATATATTACGTGCTACGTACAAAGAAATACACAAAACCTTTCGTACCTGAAGCGTCCAGCTTCCGGTTTCCCGACTTGTTTTTTATTATAATCATTTTTTATTGAGATGATTCTTATCTTAATATTTTACCTTACTTACCGTACTTAACAACCGAACCAAGCTTTGAAAATATATTATAAATGTTCTCGGATTTTTCACTTTTATTGTTTCAAATTTTTGCGTTTTATATTAAATATAAATATATTATGCGAAATTAAGCCTTTTCTAGTGATGCCTGTTTTTATCTCATTATTTATTATTTACAATAAGATTCTAACACGGAAAAAAATGGTTTTGAAATTTTGAGCACGAGTGCCCTGTAAAGGCCCCAGTGTGGTCGTTGAAAAATCCGAGACAACTTCAAACCATAGACTGATTTTTGGAATTTCTTGAAACACGGTTATAGTCACTTGAAGCCTTATTACTGAAAGGCATCAATCGATAAACAGGCACCGCCAAAAGCAACTCAAGCATTCATATCAGTAGTGTCACTTTCATGGAACCCTTAACGAGAGAATGCAAATTGTCCGAAGGAACCATCTGGGTGCCAACTGCCCCAAATCCAACCATACCTGTGGAGGGAGTTTCTGGGCGAGAATAGTGCAACACACTGTTGCATAATGGTAAGGGAAAGAAGAATACGACACGACAGAAAAGAAGGCATGTAATAAGCCACTCAAGATGATCAGTAAACAGCAAAATATTATATGTTCTCTTGAGCACTGCAAGGGCGACAGCCAATGGGCAATTTGGAATGTCGAGCTGTACTAGATCCAGGATCGCAGGTGAATCTCATCACAAAGAAATTAGTGAGGAAATTGGGTGTGACCACAAATTTAGGCAAATTGTCCATTCAAAGCATTGGTAATAGGAAACAACCTACTCAAAGTTGGACTAAAGTGCGATTAGAATCTAGAATCACGGAATTCTCACAACCCTTTGAGGCATACGTTTTACAACAAATGGTACCTCCGCAACCAGCAGAGACATTCGACATTAGGAAGTGGTTGATCTCAAAAAATATCAGTTTAGTAGAACCCGGCTTCAATATTTGACAAGCCATCGACGTGCTAACTGGTGCGGAATTTTACAATAAATTGTTGGTCATCGACCAAATGAAGCTCCACAATGACTTTTCAACATTACAGAACTCTGTATTCGGTACGATCACATTTCTGGCGGGATAAAGGACCATGCAAACCAAAAAGCTGGCTTCTGGCAAATCGAAGAAATAGATTCAGGCGCAACAACACTAACGTCTATGGAAAAGCCCCGCGAAAACCACTTTAATCCAACAGCCAACCGATCACCAGATGGAAGGTTCACGACATGTTCACACACTTCAGTGGAAAACCTACAGCCGGTGACTATGGTGCGATCAACCAGAAAGATGGTGCAGCAACTTTCTTAGTTAGAGGAACTGGAAACATGATGCTGCAGGCCTGTCTGTGACACTCTTGTCTAATTCTTTCAGAAAAGGGAGAGGAAGGCTCGGCTTCGCTCCCGGAACCTCCTCCCTCACCTCTACTAGAAAAAGCGGAAGAAAGGGAAGCTATTGATGTGGACGCAAGGGGTTTAATTCTGGTATGCAGAAACAGATCCATGCAGCCTGAACACCGTGCACCTGGGAGGACTCCCAGCCGATGACAATGGAAGATTCTGCGAAAGAAGGCGAAACTTCTTGAGAATGAGAATATGGGCATTGCTAAACCACCGAGTGTGGTGATGTCCACAGAAATCAGACACGAAAAAGAGGAACTTTCGACGGAAGGTGAGAACAAACTGGTAACCCCAGTGAGACCCACATTGAACGCAGCAGACTTTTCAGTTAGCGCGGTTTTACTTATGCCTCCAAACATAAAGGATAGTCAAATAATCATGCAGCATGCCAAAGCCTCATTTTGTCTACTGCCAGAAAGGCTTGCAGGACTGTCCTTATATATTTCTGATCTAAGAGCCGTGAGTTCATTTCAATAAAATCGGTGGTACTGATCCAAAGTAAAGGGGACTAGGATCTTCTTGGATGAGAGATCCTCGAGACTGAGGGCCTGTGTCCTGATGCCAAAATTGTTAGAAGCAACCATGATGAGACAATCCTGTTCCCAGGACCGGTCAACATACCACGTCAATGGTAAGAGGAGAAATACTGTGCCACTTAGGACTCCTTTGGCGATAGAAGAGCAATTGGAAACTCTAATCGCGCACTTTTACAGGGATTTGCAGAGACTTGTCCTATTTCTTGAAGTCAACGCGATAAAACGGTTTCATAATCGAACCGAGAACTGCAAAAACTCAGGAAATCAACCAGACGACTTCTAAATCGTGTTTGCAAAAGCAATAACAATTAACACTAGTTAAACTTCCGGAGCTCACAGAGTGAATATAAGAAGCTTGCAAAACGGTCGAAAGAGGCTTCTTTAAAACATATTGTGAGGAACTGGAAGGTGAAAGGGAGACTTCCAGACTGTGCAGAGTCCTTAATAAGGATGAATGGGCCAAGATGGACTCCCTTAGAAAACTGGATGGTACTTTCACGATCTCCAGAGTTGAGCCTAAACAGACGATCTTGGAGGTACGCCACTGGGGAGAACAGGTCTCTGATGTGGGAGGAAGAGAATTGGCGGTTTCTAAAAACCCTTCAACACCTTGAAAAGGCGAGAGCTGGTATACTATCTTTTTAATACTTCGAAGCACCTGGCAGGGTACCGAGCGCTTAGAGCAACAGCTAAGAAATATTTTTCAGGGGTGCGGCTGCTATGGGCTACGTACTTTCCTCTTCACAAAATGTTAAGATAGTCCTCCTAACGAACTTCAGACAAATCAGCTGTCTGGAGAGACAGGTCGAACGTCACATTCGCGAGAAGGCTCTAAGGTGTCACCTACTAAATGAAAACGAATCGTGCGTGCAAAGCGTGTAAGGTACTGTGAGTCTGCTTTTCACTCTTTGGTTTCAAAGATAGAAGACGCGACTCTGAAAAGACACAATGGAAGTGTTCGTGAACGTTGAAGGGGCGTTTGACTGTGCGCACTTCCAAGGCTTGATGAACAACTGAAGCGACGAAAGGCTGCCCTCAAGGAGGTGTAATATCGCCACTTCTGTGGAGTATGTTGATAGACTAACTACTATGCAAATTGCAAACTCTGCCAATATGCTTATGCGGATGACGTGGCTGTGCTGTTGGTTAAGTTCTCGGAACGGTGTGTAGAAAAAGCCACCGCGCCGTTGATTTGATTGACAGCTGGTGACTCAGGCATGGACTTTCAGTAAATCCAAATTAAAAAACTATGGTATTATTTACAAAAAGGAGGAAAATAAATGGTCTTTCCTTTCTAGAGATGAAGGGTACAACCCTTCAACTCTCCGAAGAAGTCAAACATCTTGGAGTTATTCTAGACCAGAACATTCTTTACAACAAACATGTAAACGTAAAGATGAAACGACCTCTCACAGACCTTTGCCTTGACATGGGGACTTAGATCTCTGGTAGTAATATGAATATATATTGCTAACATTAGGCCGATGTTCACTTATGCATCCGTAGTGTGGTGAGTTAAGGGGAAACAAAAGAGTTTTCGCTGTAAACTAGCCACACTGCAAAGAACTGCGTGCCCGGGTATTACCGGTGCCATGAGCACGACATACGACGCAGCTCTGAATGCATCACTTAATTTGCAGCCTTCGGATTTGGTCATTCACGGGAGCAGCTCGTAGCCCAATTCGGGTAGATCTAGTGGCAAACAATGGACGTGAGGCGCACAGAGCATTGGAAGAATTATAGGGAGAACTGAATCCAGTTTTCGCGATGCCTTCTGATTCTCGGATCCCCAATACAGTTTGGTAGAAAATATGAAGTTATCTTGAAACGAAGAGAAAACTGGGGCGAACCAGAAGAATGCGATACAGGATATACTGATGTCTTCTACCACGTTGGCTCAAAAAACTGAACAGGGTTCTGAAGCAGGAGTCTACCTCTTGAATAAAAACGAGAAATGGACTTTTCTCTTGGGACGATATACAACGGTTTCTCAGGCTGTGATCCTAAGAGCGGCAACCTGGATAATTGGCAAACGGTTGAAGGGCAGGCGCATCGCAATCTGTAGCGATAGTCAAGCTGCATTAAGGGAGTTGAGCAATCCTTTGATCAATTCAAAAATTGTTCAGGAATTGATTCAGGAAATTGATTGAACTCTGGTTCTAGATTCAATACGGTTGGGGTTGGTATTGGAGGGTTCAATTTCCCCCATATCCGGGGCGGAACTAGCAATTGCGGTGTCAGTAGCATTGTCTAAAACTGGGAACTAGCTTCCCTTAATGACAAATGGCCGAACTTTAATGCTGTTAAACACAGCAAATTTTTCCCGTCAGAGCCAAAAACACATATGGAAAACTAGGAAGGCTTGCAGAAGTGTTGTGGGCATTCTGACTGGCCATAATTCTCATAAGAATTCTCGGAGATGGTACGTGTCCATCTTGTAATGAGGAAGCAGAATCTGCGGGATATTTCTATATAAGTGCCCCGCCTGTCGACGCCTCAGACATCAGATTTTTGGTGCTGATGTGCTACAGCTGCAGTGGGTTGGATCACATCCACTATCGGAAATCGGGGGATTCATAAACGAATCCGGGCTATTCCGTTAGACAGGGAGAATCGAGTATAATTGGCACTAGGGTCTGAGTGCTCAGAGGCATAGCCTCTCCCCCAACCCAACAGCATCGATAGAAGACGAGGATAATATCACAAATAATATCAGTGACGGAAGTTCAGTTTCAAAACTAGAATGAATCTTAGCATACGTTGTGGAATTCATTAATCGAACAAGAAATTTTGAAACGTCGCTTACAACAGAAGAGCTGAGCAAACCTCTTCAAATAATTGTTAAAGATTCCTAAAGAGACGACTTCAAGGAGATTTGTCAACTGCAACAACATGGTAGGGTCGACCAGAAAAGTTAATTAAATGAGTTATCCCCGTTTCTGAATGATAAACGAATTTTGCGTGTCACTCGACGATTAACAGATTTGACTCTAGCATGCCCAGATATTGTTGCCATATTCTTGTCCCATGACAAAACTAATAATGAGTGAACGTCATCAGCGTAAAAGTCACGGAGGGGCGAACGCCTTACTAGCCGGCACTAGGAGGAAGTTGTGGCCTGCACCGGATGCACCGTCACCAGGTCTGTAGCACATCATTGCGTACGATGAACAAGGGTGAAGCTAAAAATGGTCCAACAAATGATGGAGAACTTATCATCTCCAAGAATACAACCAGCTCGGGCATTCATAAATTCCGGTGTTGATTTCGGGGGTCATTATGGGTTGATTATAGGGCCAGTGGCAAAAGGTCTCACAAATGTCATCTGGCAGTATTCTGTTGCTTTGCCACTTAGGCATTGCATCTTAAATTCGTCTTGGAATTCACCACTGATTCATTCACTGGAGCACTTAAGTGATTTATGGCTGGAAGAAGAAGATGTAAGGAGCTCTATTGCGACAACGCAACGAATTGTGTTGGATCTGGCTACGATCATTTATTCAAATGAGACACGGGAGACGATATAATCACTGGCAGCTCGAGAGGAGTCAATTTCAACTTTATTCCCCCTTGAGCACCAATTCCAATAACAACGATATCTGCTAATCCCTACGATCTGACCACTCTAATCTCCGGCCATTTTCTAATAGGGGAACTTCTCAGAGCCTCCGTTGATCCAGATCCAGGTGAAAGAAAGCCTAGCTTAATCAACAGATGGAAACTGGCTTCTCATCTTAAACACGAATTTGGCGAGGATGGACTCGCAAATATTAAGCGAGCTGGAGTACCAACGAATGAAAAACACCATCTCCAAATGTGCAACTCAGGGCAATGGTTATTGTCTAAGATGAAAACCCACCAGTTCTGAAATGGCCGTCAGGGAGATTTGTAGAAATTCACACTGGAAGAGATGGTTACGTAAGGGTGATCGGTGTTAAAACTTCAAGTACTGCAAACTTCGATCCGGAATTGAAAACTTCGTTGAACTAGAATCCACCATGGTTGATATTCGTCGTAATTAGCAGACAAGTCGTAGTGATACTTTGAAGAGGAGAGCTAGTCGAGAGCTGTCGACAATTACTTGCCAAGTAATTTTTACCACCTGTAATCCCCGAACAGGTTTATGACGACCATTATGAGGTTAAATTTTTTCAAGTGGTGCAAATATCGGGCGAAAATTGATCCTCGAAGACAGCATTTAGGCGGGAGGTTTTTTTTTAATTCAGAAAGTAGAAGAGTTTTGATGGTAGCAGCCGGAAATAGGTTGCTGACAGGAACACAACAACGCACAAGTTTGCAGAATGGTGAACTTCAGTATGGCTTGAACCAGACTGTGCGAGAGTCCCAGGACATCTATCATAGCCATGAGATATTTAGACACAACACCTGTAGCTGACAATATTATGTGGACTACAGCAACCCTCTTGGGATTTCAATGTCAATTTCACCCTTTTCTCCGCGTATTTCCTCTCAATATTAATATAATTATATATTATAGGTGGACGTTTCCCAAATCGATCGAATGCATATGTCAGTGAAAGGATATTATATATTATTTTTCCCCGAGAAATGTAAATCCAACAGCAGTAGACTAGAAGCCTGCCTCGACCATAACTTAGATGTAGAGGTTACCAATGCTATGTCCGGCACACGGTTTGTGATGAACTTTGCGAATGGGTTGGATTTGACACTTCATCACCATCAACGGCATAACAACCGGTGTCCGATCTAGGCCTATCTCAATGAGGAACTCCAGGCATCGGAGTTTTGTGCTATGGTCCACAGATTCGCTGTCCCAAACAGCTGTCTGGCGTCCTGGCGTATGCCGTCGCTCCATCTGCGAAATGATTTGCCTTTATAGACTTTCTGGTCTGGATCATCCTCATCCATACGGATTAACGGTCAAATGGCGCGATTTCATTAACGACTTCGTTAAAGGTTAAACCTTGCAAAATATTTCCCTCAGGAACTCATTCATCAGCATCGTTCATAAATCTCGTCATTATATACATATTCATCCTCTTGTAGAGGCCCAAAAATTCTTCGGTGAATTCTTCTCTAGAACGCGGTTAAGAGTTCGCAATTTTTTTTGCTAAGAACCCAAGTCTCCGAGGAATACATGAGGACTGGCAAAACCACTGCTTTGACCCTATGGTGAGACGTTTCGGGTGAAAGAGTTTTTGTAAGCTGCAATAGGCTCCTATGGTGAGCCGTTTCAAGCGGTACAGTTTTTGTAGACTTTGCTGACTTCCAACATCTATACATGGATTTCGTCGTAGCTATTATCAGTTGAGACGTTCGATCCCAGATAGGAAAAATTATCAACGGTTTCAAAGTTGTATTCTTCTATCATTTTTGTTTTCATTTGACGAGTCCTATTTTTAAGGTCTTGTGTGAAACAAAACCCTATTAAAATTCAGTCGATGTCTGTCTTTCCATCTGTCTGTCTGTCATACCCGATTTATTCGGAAACGGCTGGACGGCTAAAGCTGGTTAGAGCGTGTGTCCTGTAGATCCCTTTACATACAGTAAGTGCCGCCATTTTGTGTTCAGTTTAAGGGCGGGGGGCTCCCCATACATGCGCAAGGAGGATGCAAAACTTTTTTACAGAATGTGGCGGCGTGGCGTGTGAAATGAAAGAGTTCAATTAATACTTTTTGAAACCAGTTTCCGGTATTCTGATTTGTTTGTTGTTTCTTTCGTTTTTAAGGTTTTGTGTAAAATAAAACTGTCCGTCTGCCTGCCACACGTATTTTTCCCGGAGACAGCTGTAGCGATTCCCACCAAATTTAATGAAAACGTGAATTCTACATTGAATTTAAAAGGGAGGAGGGGGGGTCCTCATATATGCAAAAGGGGGCGTACATTTTTTATTATCAAATATAGCCATGTGGGGTACCAAAGGAAAGGTCTCGATTAATACTTTCTGAAGCCGGTTTTAGTTTCGAGATCTGTTAGAAAGGTGGATGGTGCAGGGGGTCGAAATTGATGATTTCTTTAACGGACTTATTCTCAGAAACTACCCAACCGAAAAATCTGAAAAAAATCAACAGACTGCCACTATATAGTGCCTAGGCTCCGAAAGACCCTCCATGCCGATATATGTTCAAATAAAGTTAATGATATTATATTATCATAATTTTTAGTAATTTGCTGTAAAACTCCTCTTAAATTTATTCTAACACTACGATGCAACAATGTGGAGTATAACATAGAGCATGATCGCACCAAGTTTGGTGGAAATTGCAGTATTACTAACAAAGTTATAATAGGTCAAAATTGTCGCTTCTTTGCGAATTCAAGACTGAATGTGGATATTCGCACATAATATATTCATATACTTATTACGTGCTACTTAGTAATGGGACAAATGCACACTCAAATGTCCTTATATATACGCAAAACCTTTCATACCTGAAGCGTTCAGCTTGCGTTTTCTCGACTTGCTCGATTTAGATGAAGCATTTTGTACATTTTGGATTCTTCTTATCATAATTTCGATATTATCACCATAGGCTAGTAGGTGGGTGGACTTGAAGAGGATAGTCTCTCTGGAATATCTGGAATATCAGCGTCGCGGATCATTTTCTCCAAAGACCAGGTTAAAAAGGATGCATGATAGGGCATCCCCTAGTTTTAGGCCATCGTGGATTTTGAATAATCTCGAGTAATTCTGCTGCCTTTATCCGGCCTCGCACATTGTCCAAAGTCAGCCTAGTCAGTCTTATCAATTTAGTCATGATTCTGAATTCTCTCATAGCTGTTTACAATTTTAAGTCGAGTAAAATTGAATGCAACTGATAGCCATATTTCAACAATTTTTCCATCGCTTGCCGCAGAGAGAAAATCTGATCTGTTGCTGATTTTTTTAGAGGAAAGCCTCTTTGTCATGGGCCAATTATGTTCTTGGCGTGTGAGGTTATCCGGCCTAGCAAGATAGTAGAGAATATCATATAGATGGTACTCAGCAATATGATACCTCTATAATTGCGGCAGTGTCGAAAGACACTGATTCGCTGCCTCGCACCTTGAGCGGAATTTCATATTTAACCAGTTCGGCTGTAATTTCATTCAAACTTATCTAAACCAAATTCAATTCAAATATTATGTTCGTGAAGCACATCAAGTATGTCACCATCACCATCAACGGTGCAACAACTGGTCTCCGGCCTGCCTTAGTAAGGAACTCCAGACGTCCGGATTTTACGCCGAGGTCCCCTATTTCAATTATGTCAGATCGCATTTAATACACAGATTACATTTTATTGCAAAGTTGTGCCCTCAGGCATCAGTCGGTCGCTATGGGTGAGGATTTACAATATCAAAGAGGACTCAATGAATTCCTTGGAAAATGGATATGGATGAGCCTTGAAGCGTTGTTTGGCTCAGATGATCGCACTGGCAAGGCGGTATACACCTTTCCATGACACTTGCCAACAATTTTACCATTTCAGATCTATGTGATACGGATATAGAAAATCGATTAACCGGGTATGTGAGACGCTATCAGAAGTTTTGAAGTAATCCCTGTGCAATCCGTGGATTCTTCTTCTTTTCGGACAAAATCATATTAATCTCGAGGTATGTACTGATCGTTCCGCAATAAAAGACGTTAAGAATTCATAGAGAGGGTTCTTTTTGGGATGCAGTCCCGCGTCCTTTCAAGGAGAAGGTGGATACGCTCCACCATGGAAAAAATGGAATTTCCTCCGGCAGACTAAAGTCTATACTTTGTACCTATCAAAACTGCATATTTGCATTGAACTTGTTGACGGGCGGCTGCCTTCGGCGGCTGTATTATCTGGAGACTATCACTCCCTATTTTCTTGATTACGTTGCATTCTGGACATGTTTGGAGTGACTATCGTTCCCGATTGCAACCGTGTTTGAGCGTCCAAAATTTCAACTACAGGTCTTTTAATGGGAATGACATTGTTGCAGTAAACACTATACACTTCGCAGTTTTGAATTAATCTAGCGATGTCTTCTTTGACAGTACTTTTGATGTCTGATTGGCATGTATCGGAAGACACTCCGTGAATAATCGGGAAGGCGTTGGCTTTGGACCACCAACTTCTGTGATTGCTTCATTGCCATATTGCATATTGTGAGAAACGCTCGAAGAATCGTTAATCCAACAAGGGGTGATATGATGTTCTACCTGTGTGGGCTGTTTCGAAGTAGCATCGAATTATAAATAGGTCCATTTACTCTGCCTATGGGTATTCGTTGAAGCAGTTGTTATACATTCTGACGAAGTGGCTTCAACAGGAGACAACGTCATGCCGAATTGTCGAAAAACCCAATTTCAAGCAATTGCAACGTCATGTTAAACGATTCCAGCCGGTTATCCGCACCAGACCTCGCTCTTTGGTGGCGCATTTTATATCTTATTGCCAGTATAACGATAGTTTTTCCAGTTAGTATTCAAGAAGACCACAAAGTTTTCGCACTTTCCTCATCTATCCCCTGAATAAATGCGGAGGCTTTCACCCATTAAAATTGAAGCTTACCCTCCCTCCTCCTTTCGCAGCCGAGCTTGACACTAACAAGTGTGGCGTTTTCTTCCGATAATGCTATTGTTATTATTAATTTTTCCTTTTTTTCTTTCGATTTAATTCAGTTGGTGGGAATGTGGGGCCTCTGAGTGAACTCGCAGCTAGCAGCAGAATTCAAGAGAGGGGGGACTCTCTCTTCCCATACATGCAAAAGGGGTGTGTACATTTTTTTTCATCAAATATAGTCATGTTTGGTGTCAAATGAAAGATTTCTATTAGTACTTTTCAAAGCTGGTCTCAGTTCTGACATCTAGAACACAAGGGGGGAGGGCGAGGGGTGAAAAAAAGTCATATCTTTCACGAACCCATTCCCAGAACCTATCCATCGGAAAAATCTGAAAAAAATCACGAAGGTGTCAATACTGATGGTGCATTATAATAAGTCATATTTGCCGGTTCAATTCAAATTCTAAGACTTTGAATGTCACTAGCATGCGAAAGTAAATATCCTGACATAATATATGCATATACATCACGTGCTAGGTACTAATGGGATAAATGTTCACTCAAATATTTTTATATAAGAAATACTCAACGAAAATTCGCACTCTTTTTTACTAAAATTTGAAAGTTTTTAACATTTTGTAGGTTCAACTAGAAACTATATGTTTATAATTAGCGAATTTGGCATGCCAATTTCGACGTCCTTAAAATAAGTGCAAATATTATGGCCATGTTGTTTTTTTAATGGTATGCGGATTTAGGGAGTCCTGTGTCCACATCGACAGACTGGACTATTTGGGAATCAACTTACTTCTTGAAGGAGATTCCGCGAAGAATTGAACAAAGCTTGGATGCATCTAGGGTATACAGGGCTATAGCCAAGGATAGAACAATATCCTTTCTGTCTCAAGAAGGTAGATGGGACATTACCGAGAATGAGGAGGACAGGATACATCCCCTTTTTAAAATCCATTTCCTGGGGTCTTATTCCAAGGCGGGGGACAACAACAATATATTTGACACTCCAATAACTGAACAAAAGAGGAAAAAGGAAAATTGGAAAATAGCAGAAGAGGTATGCTCGGAAGTTAGAGCTAGATGGTCAGTGAGAACCTTTAAACGACTGAAATCATCGACAGTAAATGACATCTTCCCAGTACTACTTTTGAGGGTCCTGGAGAGCGTCTTGGACAATTACATTAGAACTAGTGTTTTAGCACTTAATCCCTTGTATCCATGTCAAAATGCTTGTCGAGCAAAACATATGTATTTTTTCTGTTGAAAGAGCTTTCGACAACACATCGCCTGGAGAGATAAGAATTGGTCTAATCCGCAAGAGAGTCGGGAACACCTTGGCATTCTGGCTAGGCAGAATGTTAGAGAACAGGCGAGTAGAACTACTAACAGGTACTGATCTTATTGTCATCAACACAACTCAAACAGGCCGCGGGGTGGAGTACCATCATCGTTAATGTGGAGTATGGTAGTTGACGACGGGCGAACAAATCTGGAGTACAGGTTCAGGGTCACATTGACCATATTGCATTAATCTTCAGGACCGCATGTTTTTCCGTCTTATATTGTTTGAAAATCAAAGGCTTTTAACTTTATAAACATAGCTATCACCAAATAGGGTTAAGTAGGATCGAAAGCCTCTATTTTGTGCTATATTAAAGGATATAATGATGCACGCTTAAGACTAGCACAATAACCCAAAAGTATAGTTTATGTTATGTCTCGCGATTATTAACATTCAAAAAATTTTATATTTATATATTTATCATATAATATTTTTCGTGTTTTTGGGGCTCAGCCGATTATAATGATTTAAAACTTTAGATCCTCTTGGTTGTCGAAATAATTTGAGTCCCATAATTAATTTATTTAATTGGTTTTAAGAGACAATAACTTCGATCTTCTGAAAATAGTTATTCAATTATTGAGCTGATGTAGCACGGCAAACAGAGAATACGAAGATTTCAACACCTAAAATTAGAAACATAAATAGGGTCATTTGGAAGTGGTAGACATAGCAAAATTTACCACTAAAAATGTCGGCAACGAAACTGGAATGATTCCTCCAGCTAAAATTCGAAGATTACGACTGGACCGAATTAGCATTCCCAGCAAAACGAGCTTGAATTTCTGGTCCTGATCACTCCAATTACAAGAATAAACGGCGGTCATAAACCGCTCGCTCAAATATTCAAATTCACTCCCAAAGTAACACTGAAGGCTGTTCACCAGAAATAGGGATGTAGCAAATCCTGCGAAACAACATTTTACAAAGAAATCATCATCCCAAAACAGGATGTGGTAAAGGCTTGTGCAAATGGCCATCTGGAATGCGATTAGTACTACCATGAATGTCTTGGACATGATTTGGTTAAAGTTTGCGATAATGCTGCAGAAAAAAAAAAAGAAATTTATTATATTTCCCTTAACAAGGTTTGGCTAAATATAGGGAGGAAGCTAGAAGAATTCTTCAGCGTCTCTGCGACTCTATAGAAATCTCGCTGGATTTGGACTTTTGAATATAGTATGTAACTAAGTTGAAAATCCTATCCAAGTACCTTATAATCATCTGGTGTGTGCGAACGCATCCAATTAATTCCTCGTAGTTTTCCCTGTTGCTTTTAAACTGGTCGTAACCGATTCTTGAAACTCTCTCTCCAAGGACATACAGATGACCGGGTATTATTAAAATGTAGATAATCCGCACTAAATCACCCAACAAATCCTCAAATGCTATACATGCATATGAGAGCAACGCACAGCAGAGTACTGTCCAATAAATAAGTCGCGAGTTTTGCCAATCAAACGGGATCCACATCGGGAAAAGGAGTTTTCCGGTGAGAAGTGCAGAAAAGATAGCCGCCAAACAGGTACTAATGCTAACAACAACGTAAGCGCGACACAATTGGCTCCCGAAACGGATTCGTTTGCACAAGTAGTCTTTCAACTCAGGTTGTTGGACTTCTAGATCCAGTTTATGAATTAGATTTGCGAGGTCGGATAATTTGCGAATATTGAGAGCGATGCTGGAATATTTCCAGAAAAGAGTTACTACCGCGATGAAAACAGCAAGAGTTTTCATGGTCTCTTCATGAAAATTCATAACGAGTTGCATAAACGGCAGAAATAGGAAAACAGCGTTTCCGGTAGAGTAATATAACGCAATTAAGATCCTCTTAGGGAGCGCGTTATAATGCGAAACAATTAGAATTTCGGCCCAAGATAAAAGCCTTTTGAAAAGGTCTTGGGAAAAATGACTCCCCATACTCGCTAACGACGCGATATAGTACCATTTAAGAATAACCGAACAGAATGCAGACCCTCCTTGAAGTCTCTTACGAAAAGCTTTAACTTAAATCCTTACTATTCTGTAATGTTATTTTTTTGCAATCTTTTATACTTGAACAATGACGCCCTTGATTGATTGTATAATGAATAATTTGTGATGATGTCCGCCTCTACGTAATATTAGACACGTCGAACAAGAAAATTGGACAATTTAGAATCATCAAAGGGAAAGTATGATTCGAATGTATATTTTATTATATCAGAGAGTGGGGCGATGAAATTCAAAGTGCAAGAAAAATCGGCTGCATGCATGACATCCTTTGAACCTCTCGTAAGTATTGAATAAAATTTCAATGGAGCCTTTTGGAAAACTCCTACCAATGACGCCCTCGAGCCGGTTTTTTGAGGACGAAAGTCCATTGATTGTTATCCACTATTTAGTTCAACACCCACTCTAATTAACAAACTTAAGGCTAATGGAAATAATTCGAATGACAATTTCTTGAGTTGAGTAGAAAAGAGCCTTTGACTGGACGGATTTTACAACGACGGACTCGGCAATTGAAAATGGATTAACGATTTACGCATTTTCTCATAGAACGTGCCCTTCCTGTATAGACTGAATGTTGCCTAGCGGCTAACCAATACCTTAATATAATAATAATCTTTGGCGCAACAATCCAATTGGATCGGGGCTTTGAAGTGTGTTAGAGCACTTCATTCAAGACCGTAACGGTACACTACAAGATTACAGTACCCTACAGGAAGCAACGTGGTCGGCATTGCGCTCGTCCGAGATTATTACCCTGATTTTGACTCAGGTACACAGCTGAGTCCACTGGTATCCAACGTCAAATCACGATACAAATTGCATTGCCACCAGTCAGATTTGAATCGCGACCTCCGTACGACAGCCTTGTGCTCTAACCACTCAGCTATCCAGACACCTTCCGGATATCCTAATATCCTCTCCCAATATAAGTCGATGTAACATCGTTGCAGGCGATGCGATGGACAGGGAACGGTTTTTTGGAGAAGAGCCACTACACCATATATAAAAACGACTATCCGGGACACCATATGCTTGGAGTCAGTTTCCTAGTCAGCCAAAAAACCTAATGGCTTTGGAAATTAACTCATTAACTACGGAAGAGACTTCTACGAGGCAGTAAAGCGGCCAGAGTGAATAATGAAGCTATCCACAATAAAGCCCTCCGTATCACTTATAAAGGGGAAATAGATGCCACAATAACCGCATTCAACAACTTCACAACTACATGAAGAATGTTATCATTGATACAGCCACAGACATACTTGGCTCCATTTGCAAAAAAGTCAGAACGACTGTTTCGACGAAGAATGTAAATTAGCAAAGTAACGGAAGAATGCTGCATATCGGACTATACTGCACTCTCAAGGATCGCGGGAACACACAGAGTGGAGAAACGTCTTCACAGACGGAAAAAGGAAGCTCGAGAGAATCAATAAGTCAGTGAATATCACGCAGCTCAGCAATTATAGAGGTATCACATTGGTGAGTACCACCTATAAGGTGTTCTCCGTTATCTTCCTGGGCCGGATAGCGCCATAAGCTTAGAACGTCATTGGTCCATACCAAAGAGGCTTCATTCCAGGTAAAGCAGTAACAGGTAAGATTTTTTTTTTGGGCGGGAAGCGATGGAAAAACTTTTGCACCATCTTTTCATCGACTTTAAGGCCGCATATAATAGCATAGCCGTGGTAAAAGTTTAGGAGAAGCAGTCCGTGCAATTCATCGGCTAAAAAATCATAAGTCGCCAGGAGCCGATGGAATTACAGCCGAATTGGTTAAATATGGAGGCGACCAGTTACACCAAGTGGTTCATCAACTTGTGCTCAAGGTATGGGACAGCGAACCAATGCCTGACGATTGGCAGCGAGGCATAATCTGTCTCATACATAAAAAGGGAGATATCACACAGTGCAGCAATTATAGAGGTATCACGTTGCTGAGTACCATCTATAAGATATTCTCCACTATCTTGCTAGGCCGGATAGCCCCATACGCCCAGACCATCATTGGCCCATACCAAAGAGGCTTCACTCCAGGCAAATCAGCAACAGATCAGATTTTCTCTCTGCGGCAGGCGATGGAAAAACTGTTGGAATATGGACAACAGTTGCACCATCTGTTCATCGACTTTAAAGCCGCCTATGATAGCATAGCCAGGGTAAAATTGTACACGGCCATGAGGGAATTCGGTATCCCGACGAAATTAATAAGACTGACTAGGCTGACCCTGACCAATGTGCGAGGCCAGATAAAAGCAGCAGGATCACTCTCAAGACCATTAGACATCAACAACGGTCTACGACAAGGGGATGCGCTAGCATGCGTCCTCTTTAACCTGGCCCTCGATAAGGTGATCCGTGATGCTGAGGTGAATGCAAGAGGTACGATCCTCTTCAAGTCCACCCAACTACTGGCCTATGCTGACGATATCGACATCATGGGAAGAACCACCCGAGACGTTCAAACTGCCTTCATCCAGATCGAGCAGGCGGCGATTGAAGCGAGATCTTGGGCTGCACATCAATGAAGGCAAGACAAAATACATGGTGGCAACGTCAGCACCGAAGAGGAATCAACCAACAACATCAAACCGCACTGGTCAAACACAAGCACGAACAAGAATAAGGATAGGGGAATACAACTTTGAGACCGTTGACAATTTCTCCTATCTAGGGTCGAAAATCACAACGGATAACAACTACGATGATGAAATCCGCGCACGGTTGTTGTCAGCCAGCAGAGCCTACTTCAGCTTACAAAGACTGTTCCGCTCGAAACGTCTCACCATAGGGTCAAAGCTCTTACTGTACAAGACTATGATCTTGCCAGTCCTCATGTATTCCTCGGAAACTTGGGTTCTTAGCAAGCAAAAATTGCGAACTCTTGGCCGCGTTCGAGAGAAGAATCCTCCGCAGAATTTTGGGCCCCTACATGAGGATGGACGATTCCGTAGCCTACACAATGACGAAATCTATGAGCGATACCATGACCGTCCGGTTGTGGATAAAATCCGGCTCAATAGGTTACGGTGGGCGGGTCACTTAATCCGTATGGATGAGGATGATCCCACCCGGAAAGTCTATAAGGGCAATATCTATGGTAGGAAAAGAAGACGAGGCAGACCCTGCCTAAGATGGAGCGATGGCGTGGGCCAGGACGCCAGACAGCTTTTAGGGATATCGAATTGGTGGACCTCGGCGCAAAACCGGGATGTCTGGAGTTCCTTATTAAGGCAGGCCTAGACCGGATACCGGTTGTTGCGCCGTTGATGATGATGACGTGGTAAAACTGTACACAGCCATGAGAGAACTCGGTATCCCGACGAAATCGATAAGACTGGCTAGGCTGATCTTGACCAGTGTGATCTTCAACATCAAAACGGTGTAAGACAAGAGGATGCCCTATAAAGCAAGCCTCTCTAACTTGCCCAGGGAAAAGTGATCAGTGACGCTGAGGTAAATGCGAGAGGCCTCCTCTTTAAGTCCACCCAACTACTGGCCTACGCTGACGATATTGACATTATGGGAAGAACAACCCGAGATGTACAGTCTACTTCCATCCAGATCGCGCAATTGCCGATCGTTGCGAGATCTTGGGCTGCACATTAATTAAAGCAAGATGAAGTACATGGTGGCAACGTCAGCATCAAGACCCAACAACATCAAATAGCACTGGTCAAACAGCAGCAAAAAAGATAGGAGCTACAACTTTGAGACCGTTAATAATCTGATCTGATTCCCGGTATTCCCCGGGGACCTCGGTGCAAAACCGGAATGTCTCGAGTTCTCTATTAAAGCAGACCGGCCTAGATGGGATACTGGTTGTTGCGCCGTTAATGATGATGAATGGAAGGGAAACCGCAGTTCATAGTCAGCAAGACTTCAGAAGAAAGCAAAGACAATTAAACTTATCCCGAATACTCGGTTCACCATACGGGATAATGTGACTAAGCCATTTCAAAATCGGAAACCCGCGCACAAGCTTAAAAGTCCTCGAAATTGGGGGTTACATTGGGCTATTTGTGTGAGCTGGAGGAGAGGCAAAGCCTCTGAGCACTCAAACCCCAGTGGTAAATTGTACGCGGATCCCCGTGTAACGGAATATTCCGAATCCATATATGTATCGCAGGATTTCCGTTAGTTGATGTGAAAATTTTCCGGGGATCCCGTCTCCTCATTTCTGTTAGTATATGTGATGCGACCCGTTACAACTGGAGCACATCGGCAAAGAGCCGATGTCTGATGCGCTCATAGACGGGCATTCACAAGGAAAATGTTCCATGAATTCCGCTTCCTCATTACGGAGGGACGCGCTTCAACTTGAATGATTCCTATTCTGAACATGTGCTCAGCTAGCAATTATGGCCAGTCAGGATGCTTACAATACTCCTGCAAGTCTTGCTGCTTTTCGGCCGGATACGTTTTGCGTGTTTTGTGTGTCCGGATAGCTCAGTGGTTAGAGCACTAGGTTGTCATACGCAAGGTCGCGGTTCAAATCTCACTGGTGGCAGTGGAATTTGCATCGTGATTTGACGTCGGATACCAGTCGACTCAGCTGTGAATGAGTACCTGAGTCAAATCAGGGTAATAATCTCGGGCGAGCGCAATGCTGACCACATTGCCTCCTAGTGTACCGTTACGGTCTTGAATGAAGTGCTCTAACACACTTCAAGGCCCTGATCTAATATGGATTGTTGCGCCAACGATTATTATATTATTATTACGTTTTGCGGTATGCATGTTTAATTCTGACAGGAAAAGTCTGGTGTGTCAGCGTTTAGGCTCTGTCACCTGCTGTTATGGAAAGCTTGTTCCCAGTTTATGACGGCAGCCTTAGCTAATGCTACTGATATTCCAATTGCTGTTTCCGGTCCTGGCATGGAGGAAATTGAACATTCTTTTGCGAAGGCATCCGAGATTTCATTTGTCTCTATACCACAGTGACAAGAAACCCAGAGTGGTTCCACCGTATTGAATCTAGAGATATAATTCGAACAGTTTCAGCATCCCTGAACGATTTTCGGGGTGATCAGAGGAGTAATTAACGCCCTTAACGCCCTCACTTTGCTCCCTTTAGGATTGCACAAACTTCAGCTTGAAAATCCGTTGCATATTGTCCCAAAGGAAAAGCCCACTTCTCGATTTTATTCGAGAGGTAGAGGCCGGCTTGTGAGTGATTTAAATATCTCGGATCGAGAAAAAGAAAAGATCTGATCAATTCTTGGCTTTTGACATTGAAATCCTCCGTAACATCCAGGAACAATATTTTTTTTGAGAAAGGTTCGGGCCTTCTTTCAGGCCTTTTTGACAGCATTTTTTAACATGTGCACAACAACATTCCTCTTGGTTCTTTCAGATAAGCTTGCCACATTTCTAAGGTTCAGTCTAAAACAAAACTTTAGTTAAATCGGTTTATTGTCTGTCACACGCATTTTCCTCAGAAACGGTTATGCCGATTGACACTAAGTTTGATAGAAGGGTGGGAAGTGTGAGTTACATTGTTCTACGTGTAATTTAAGAAGGGGATCTAAAATTATAATTTTTTTTTCGCCGAATATACTCATGTGAGGTATCAAATGATTAGTACTTTTGAAGGCTGGTTTCAGTTCTGACATTGAATGCGCAAAGGTTGGGGGGGGACTGAAAATTGGTCCTTTCTTCCACGAACCCATTTTTGAAACCTACACAGTCGAAAAATCTGAAAAAAATGCTGCCACTATACTTTGCCTATATGCTCCGAAATCCCACTCGTATCAATATCTATTCAAATAAAATTAATAAGTATTATTATAATTTTTGGTAATTGACTGTAAAACCCCCTTAAGTTGATACTAGGATCATGAAATGCAATAATAATATATATAGTTCAAAAAGCACACGGACCTTCTTCCCGTCCAACCGGAACGAGAGGCGACCAGCCTAAGGATGGGCTAAAGGCATCATTCAACGGCTCGCATCACAACGATAATGCGTTTCAACACAAACTGTGTGCGACCATGCCAAAATGTATTCCTACATCCTGATTGTCGCAAACCCTTCAAACAATGACGTGGTGATTCTATACCACCAATGGAAGACAATACGAATCAAGACTGAAGCCCACTAGGTCAGATTGTTACCGGACAGGACTCTTTGCACTATAGCACAGGTTGCAAGGATAACCGCTTTTTGCAACTCCATGCATAGTCCAGCCCTAAGATCGAGCGTTTTCAGCGCTTTATGTAAATTTTCCGGGACTAATCCCGTCTCCAAATCTGCTTCATATCGTCCGTCAAGGGTCCATAGTTCCGAGCTTCTTCTTGCTGTTTTGCCAACAGTGTTCCGGTGCAACGGTACGGATTAGGAAGCACGCTCGTACTTCCTTGAGAAGCAGAACCAAATCAGATCGGTTGTGGTTAACACTGTGGTCGGTGGCAATAGTGTGATCTCACAGTAGTTTGTCCCGATCATTTTTCAAGATTCTCTGCGGAGTATACTTATAATAAGGATGGTAGGTTGCCACTAAATTATACTTCAACGCGAAGTTTTGATGGAGAATCTTGCAGACGGAGTTATGACGACTGGTGTACTCGCTACTGCTCAACATCCTGTACGCACCTGTTACGTGCTGGATGGTCTCCTCTTCACAGTTGTATAACCTACAACTGGAGTTGGTGATTGAGGAGTCGTGAAGAATGTACCGTTTATAATTGTTTGTTGGGAGCGATGCATCCTGAATTGAAGTTAGGAATGCTTCGGGTAGAATAGAAAAGTACAGGAGGCTTCGATGTCAATGCCTGACAATAACAAATTTGTATGGCCTCCGTGAATAAGTTTCTCCTTCCACATGTCGATCTTCTGTTCGACTGAAGTAACAGTCGAAATGGGATCCCACTCTCTGCTTCTCAAGTTCAAAGGAGATAATTTATTATCTGCCATGACGGTAGCCTGATGTAATTGGCTAGAGATTGTTTCTCAAAGAAAAACTCTCGAAGAGAATACACTTGATTGTAGTGCAATGTTTTCAAATCAAGCATCCCACTTTCTCCTCGCTGACGTGGGATAGTGATTCCCAATATTTCGGCAGCTCTATTGTACATGTTGTTATTTGCAAGAACTGTCCGTCTATTCTTCTTCTTCTTCAGCCTTTGTCCACTTTAGAAGCGGGGTCTGTTTGTCTTGATCGGCTGCGCAATTATCCTCTGTCAAATGCCTGATCTGGATACAGCCGCGAGGCTTTCAAATCGCATCCCACCGTATCAAACCACCGTTATTTCGGCCCTCCATTGGCCGACTTCAATGTTAAGACCAATCTTGGCAAGTGACTTCTCGTTAGCGCAAATTACGTGACCATACCCCATATCGATCGCGAGTATCCTAATTTCGGATGTGATCAAAACGTGTCACGCCACTAGTCCAACACAAAATTAGATGTGGGAGCCATGCTGTTTCTAAATCGCGACGAATAGGTTGGCTCCATTCATTCCTCTTCTGCCTGATCCAGGTTACTTTCCCAACCTTAGTTAGCGAGCTTCCTATAAAATCCTCTTTGGTTTTGGAAGAACAAAGTGACATTTAACCTTCGCTGACAACTCTTTCAATACCTTCAGATGCGATCGGAACATACTGTCAATTTCTGTTTCAGCAACTTGAGGATTTCTGCGGCTGGCATATCGTTGGAGAAATGGTAGTCTCAAGTGATGTTCCCAAAACATCTGTACACCCTTGGTGATGGATTTTCTTTCTCAACTTTTCAACTCCCCGTCATTATTGCTCGATTTCCAAACATGTAAAAATTATGGCCCACATAATTTTGAGTTGTCGTTTAGGTCCAACTGTTATACTGTTTGGCCCCAGGTCACATTCGTATTGTCTTAACTCAGTTGACACTAAGAATTATTAACGACATTTCATTCCTCCTTTTCTTTCACTCAAGCTTAAAACCGTCTTTGGCAACGAATAACCCATAATAGTTTTGTTAATTCTCGAAATTAGGTCAAGGTTTCTGTTAATTTGAAAGTTCATCACTTGAAAGCGTAGAATATGAAACCACTGCATGAAATAGTCACTCTATTAAGAAACAATTTCCTTTGTCCGCTATGCAGAAATTTCCCCGGCCAAAACCGCAGAAATCCTTTTGAAGTGGAAAGTTGAAAGGAATCTTCCTCGTGGGAAAGAATTTTCTTGGTGGAAATAAATGTTTCTTGAATTGCCATTGCCAGTACTGTGAGTCGTGATCGTTTGGCAGCATGGACGTTCATTCCTCTGAAAGTATTTTTAATTTTTTATTCGCTTGTGCTCGTCTGATAATTCCTTTACGGGAGCATGGGATCACTAAACGAATCCTAATTATTTTGTATTTTCTCATAACGAACGGTGCTTTATTATTGTGCATAGGCATTGAGTTTTATGCAACCGAACGAAAAGATATAATCAAACATATTTTGGAGTTCGTAGCCGTTTTCGTCGCCTTCTGGAAATTCACCGACTTCCTTCTCAAAGTCGACAAGATGACCACCTTAACCCATTCAATCCTTGAATTGGAGAAGGAAATCAACGACGCGGAAATGGAAGGTTATTTGAGTGAACGCATTTCTTTCGGAAAGAACCTCTGCCGCGTATTTATGACTCTGAAATTTTGGACTTGGATTGGAGCGCTTATATCCGTCCTTCTAACGAAGCAGCTGGCGTTCCCGATGTGGTTTCCCCTAGACTGGGAAGGGTCTACATTGAACTATTACATCGTAGTTTCCTTCCAATTCGTTTCATACGCTGGACTGGTTTTCCAAGACACTATCAGCGATCTAACGCGGTTGATGTATGTTTTGATCATGTCGGGCCACTTACATGCGCTGGGGATCAAAGTATCGCGAATTGGCTACACTGATCCGTATAATTGGCACAACAATAACGTAGAATTGAATAAATGCATTCAGCGGCACCAAATTATCATAAGGTATTAAATTGAATCCCAACAGGATAATCCTTGCTTTGACTGTAATCATATTTCCATATATCCTTTCCCGTTCAAAGGAATCATTTTAAATTTAACTTTTGGGAAACAGCTTTTAAAGTAATTATTTATCCTTTTTCGTTACAGAATTGTCGACGAATTGAACGCAATCATATCCAAAACTTATCTGGTCGTGCTAATCGTGGTTGAAATCAACATTTGCGGTAGTTTCTACCAAGTCCTGTTTTTGGGAGAGGAGGCTTACATGAAGGCATGTTTAATTGCTTACGCAGTGTCCTTGAGTATTTCCACTGGTCTTCAGTGCTTTTTCGGGAGTGAAATCCAGGATAAGAGTGAGCGTTTCATGGAGGCAATTTACTGCTGCAATTGGCCCGATCAAGACCAAAAATTCAAAAAGTCTCTACTCATCTTGATGACGCGATCGCGAAAGGATATACTGATAATGGCAGGTGGAGTTATGCCCGTATCACTACCGACTTGCTTGGTTGTAAGTTTTGTTAACAAAATGTTGGGTTTTCTCAATCGGCTCTTTCAGAAGTTGCAGGTCTGATTAAATACTTTCAACTTCGCATAATTATATTACAATTCAACCAGTTTCAATTATAAATGCACACTCAACGTATTTCTTGTTTGTCGTTGAAGATGGCAGTAAGGAATTAAAATTTGTAGGCTAGCATTCCGTAAATTTATTGAGGTGAGTGATGAGACTCTCGGGAGTACGTCTCTCCCTGTTGCACTGCGCTTTGGCACTCTGGAAAGCCAAGTATTATATCTCATAAATGGTACTCAGCAACGTCATACCTCTATAACTGCGGCACTGCCTGATATCCCCCTTTATATGTATGGGACAGATAATGCCCCGTTGCCAGTCCTCAGGCATTGATTCGCTATTCCACACTTTGAGTATCAGTTGATGAATCGCATGGGGTAGTTAGTCGCCCCAAGAGTTCGGCTGTAATTCCATCGGCTCCTCGCGACTAATGGTTTTTAAACCGATGATATTGACGACTCTTTCTGCCATGTTTGATGGTGGCAGTATTTGTTCATCATCTTCAATTAGCGGGACCACCAACTCACCGTTATTTTCGTTGTTGGGTATTTCATTAAAGTACTCAACCCTTGGATCCGTATAGCTGAGTAGTTAGAGCACAAGGCTGTCGTTGCGGTTCAAATCTCACTGGTGGCAGTGGGATTTGTATGGTGATTTCACGTTGGATACTAGTCGACTCAGCTGTGAATGAGTCAACATCATCATCAACGCCGCAACAACCGCTATCCGGTCTAGGCCTGCCTTAATAAGGAACTCCAGACATCCCGGTTTTGCGCCGAGGTCCACCAAATCAATATCTCTAGAAGCAGTCTGGCGTCCTGATCTACGCCATCACTCCATCTCAGGCAGAGTCTGCTTCGTCTTCTTTTTCTACCATAGATATTGCCCTTATAGACTTTCCGGACTGGACCATGCTCATCCATACTGATTAAGTGACCCGCCCACCGTAACCAATTGAGCCCGATTTTATCCACAACTTGACGGTTATGGTATCGCTCATAGATTTCGTCGTTATTTAGGCTACGGAATCGTCCATCCTCATGTAGGGGACTAAAAATTCTTCGGAGGATTTTTGTCTCGAACGCGGCCAAGAGTTCACAATTTTTCTTGCTAAAAACCCAAGTTTCCGAGGAATACATGAGGACTGGCAAGATCATAGTCTTGTACAGTAAGAACTTTGAACCTATGGTGAGACGTTTCGACAAAAACCGTGTGCGGATTTCATCATCGTAGCTGTTATCGATTGTAATTTTTGACCATAGATAGGAGAAATTATCAACGGTCTCAAAGTTATAGTCTCCAATCTTTATTCTTCCCGTTCGACCAGTGCGGTTTGAAGTTGTTGGTTGTTTGTTTTTTGGTGCTGACGTTGCCACCATATACTTTGTCTTGCCTTCATTGATATCTCGCGCCGCCTGCTCGATCTGGATGAAGGCAGTTTGTACGTTCGTCCCATGATGTCAATATCGTCAGCATAAGCCAATAGTTGGGTGGACTTAAAGAGGATCGTATCTCTTGCATTTACATCAGCATCACGGATCACTTTCTCGAGGGCCAGGTTAAAGAGGACGCATAATAGGGCATGCCCTTTTCGTAGACCGTTGTTGATGTCGAATGGTCTTGATGATGATCCTGCTGCTTTTATCTGGCCTCGCACATTGGTCAGGGTCAGCCTAGTCAGTCTTATCAATTTCGTCGGGATGCCGAATTCTCTTATGACCGTGTACAGTTTTACCTTGGCTATGCTATCTTAGGCGGCTTAAAAGTCGATGAATAGATGGTGCAATTGATGTTCATATTCCACCAGTTTTTCCATCGCTTGTCGCAGAGAGAAAATCTGACCTGTTGCTGATTTGCCTGGAGTGAAGCCTCTTTGGTAGGGGCCATTGATGTTGTGGGCGTATGGGGCTATCCGGCCTAACAATATAGCGAATATAGAATATCTTATAGATGGTACTCAAGCAACGTGATATCTCTAAAATTGCTTCCCTCTTTGTGCTGGCAGGATGAGCATCGAGGTGTATAAGGCTTCATTCTGTTGACTGTTGGTGAAACTTCCGCGCCTGGTGCGGTTGCTCCCTGCACTTTTCGAGTTCACAGACTTGTTGGTTCTCCCAGGCTTCCTTTTTCCGTCTGTGAAGTCGCTTCTCCGCTCGACGGAGTACATGATAAGTCTCTGCGCGTGCCCGCGTTCTTTGAGAATGCAACATTAATCGATATGTAGCATTCTTCCGTTCCGTTGCTAGCTTACATTCATCGTCAAACCTACCGTTCCGACTTTTTTTGCGGCTGGGACCAAGTATCTTTGTTGATGCTTCATCTCCAGGACCTCTGTTGACAGCGGTTATTGCGACATCCATTTCCCTCTTATAGGTGTCGCAGAGGGCTGTGTTGTGGATGGCTTCAGTATTCACTTTCACCTGATTGTCAGAAGGGATTGTAGGTGGTGTCGTAATTCGAGCTCGGAGCACCATGAAAACGAGATAGTGGTCCGAGTCTATATTGGCCTCCCCTATATGTTCTGACATTCATCAGGGCTGAGAGGTGGCGGTGTTCAATCAGCACGTGGTCAATTTGGTTGAAAGTGGTCCCGTCTGGAGAGGCCCACTTATGTTTGTGAACCGCTTTCCGCGCAAACCAGGCACTTCCAACAGCCATTTCGTGTGATACTGCTAAATGGATAATGCGCAATCCGTTATGATTGGTATCCTTATGTAAGCTATGGGAGCCATCGTATCGTCTGAATACGGGGTCCGTCCCTACTTGACTGTTAAAATCTCCAAGTATGATTTTGATATCATACTTGGGACAGGCTTCGAGGGTCCCCTCGAATGCCTCGTAGAATTTACCCTTCTCCGACTCTGCAGTCTCCTCTGTAGGGGCGTGAACGTTTATGAGGCTTATATTTCTAAACTTGCCTCGCAAACGCAGAGTGCATAGCCTTCCGCTTATATTTTCAATGCCGATAACAGTAGGTTTTATTTTTTGGCTGACTAAGGAACCTACTCCGAGCATATGGTTTAGTGGATGACCGCTATAATATATGGTGTAGCGGTTCTTCTCCAGGAAACCGGTCCCTGTTCAGCACATCTCTTGCAACGCTATAATATCAGCCTTATATTGGGTATCGGCTAGTTGCTCAGTAGCATTCGGTCTGTACAGGGACCGCACGTTCCATGAGAAAATGTGCAAATCGTTAGTCGTTGTCGTTGCCGGGTTCGTCGTTTTGAAATTCATCCTGTCCGAGGCTCCTGTTGTGGCTTCGTAACAAGTTGTTTTCCGTGTAGGGTTGTCAGCCCTACCCAACCCCCAACCTGGAGGACCAGTTGGTACAATTTGTCCCGTTTTTAGGCGCGGGAGACTCGCCTTCATCCTTCTCCGTCTTTATATAAAAGGGGGAATTTTCCAATTGGGATCAGTAGTACTAGAGGTATTGAGTAAGCATGGGTTAAGCACGTATTTGTTGGGAATTGTAGTTAAGAAAAAAACCTGAGACAAAAAGCTTTCAGTCTATTCTTAAACCCGCCTTTACTTCTTTTGGCAGGCAAATGCTTTTTCCTTTTTATACATTTTTCAAAATTTAAGAAAAGTACCTGCTTTGGTTTTCAAAAAGCTCCAATAAATAATTTAGGTTGAAGATGCAGGGAGTGAATGAGAGGTGAGGCAGCGTCCGATGAGTTGCATTTGCCCTGGACGAAACCGTCAGTCAACCTATTTTTTTTTTAAAATAATTTATGGTTTAAATAAACCTGAGTATTTCGGACTTCCAAATTTAAAATAAATTTATTTTTAGGTCTTTAAATCATCATACTCGCTGTTTGCTCTATTGCAGCAAATGAACCGCTGAAGCCGGTAAGACGCCTTCAATTTGAGCTTGTGTTTTAATATAGGTTGAAAACATATGAACCTCCTGGAGGAGTATACAATTACCATATAAAAAATTGAAATATTTGGTAGTGTACCCTGCACAGTTTTCGGATACTTTTAAACAAAACGACATCGTTTTTAGTCTCTAAGATGAAGTTCATCATAGTTAGAACGAATTTATACACGTTGTTACTTAAGTACAGTTTTAAATACATATGCATGTTTGAATATGCACAATAATTTGTTATTTTTTATTTAGTTTCCTCTGCTTATCCACCGATAAGGAACTCCAGACATCCCGGTTTTGCGCCGAGGTCCACCAACTCGATATCCCTGAAAGCTGTCTGGCGTCCTGACCTACGTCATCGCTGCATCTCAGGCAGGGTGTGCCCCGTCTTCTTTTTCTACCATAGATATTGCCCTTATAGACTTTTCGGGCTAGATCATACTCATCCATGCGGATTAAGTGGCCTGCCTACCGCAGCCTGATGAGTCGGATTTGAACCACAACCTTCGTTATATAGGCTACGGAATCGACCATCCTCATGTAGAGGGCCAAATATTCTTCTGAGGATTCTTCTCTCGAATGCGGCTAAGAGTCCCCAATTTTTTTTTCTAAGAACCCAAGTCTCCGAGGAATACATGAGGACTGGCAAGGTCATTGTCTTGTATAGTGAGAACTTTGAGACGTTTCGAGCGAAAAAGTTTTTGTAAGCTGAAATGGCTCTGTTGGCTGTCAACAACCGTGTGCGGATTTCAACATCATAGCTGTTATCGGTTGTGATATTCTACCCTAGATAGGAGAAATTTTCAACGATCTGAAAGTTGTAGTCTCCTATCTTCATCGCTTTCGTTTGACCAATGCAATTCGACGTTGTTCGTGATAAGTTTCCGCGCGTGCCTGCGTTCTTTGAGTATACATTACCCGGTATGCGGCATTCTTCCGTTCCGTTGCTAACTTACATTCATCGTCAAACTAGCCGTTCCGACTTTTCTTGTGGCTGGGGCCAAGTAGCTTTGTGGCCGTTTCAATGATAACGTTCTTCAGGTGTTTGTGAAGATCATTTGTTGATGCTTCATCTCCAGGACATCTGTTAGCTGCGGTTATTACGGCATCCATTTCCCCCTGATAGATGTTACGGAGGGCTGTGTTGTAAATGGCTTCAGTATTCACTCTCACCCGATTTTTAGAGGGGACGATCTCAAAATACGACCTCGGAGCACTATGGCAACGAGATAGAGATCCGAGTCTATATTGGGCCCGCTATATGCTCTAACATTCATCAAGGCTGGGAGGTGGGGACGTTCGATCAGCACGAGGTCAATTTGGTTGAAAGTGTTTCCGGGCTGGAGAGGCCCACCTATGGTTGTGTACCCGCAAACCAGGTACTTCCAATAACTATTGGATAAATGAATAATCCGCAGTCCGTTATCATTGGTATGTAAACTATGGGAGTCGACGTATCGCCTGAATATGGGCTCCTTCCCTATGTGACTGTTGAAATCTCCAAGTATGATTTTGATATCATACCTGGGATAGGCTTCGAATGTCCGCTCAACTGAATCGTAGAAGGTATCCTTCTCCGACTCTGTAGTTCCCTATGTAGGGGCGTGAACGCAAAGTGTATAGCCTTTTGTTTATATTTTCAAAGCCGATAACAACAGGTTTCATTTTTTGATTCACTAAGAAACCTACTCCGAGCACATGGTAATGGTTTACTGTTACTGTTACATCAGCCTTATATTGGGACAAGTTATCGGTTAGCTGCTCAGCAGCATTCGGTCTGTACAGGGAGCGCACGTTCCATGAGAAAATGCGCAAATCGTTATTCCGTTGCCGTTGTGGGTTCGTCGTTTTGAAGCCCATCCTGTCCGAGGTTCCTTCCGAGGCTTTGTAACTTTGTTTTTCCTTGTAGGGTTGTCAGCCCTACCCAACCCCTAATCTGGTGGACCAGTTGGTGAATTTTGTCCCGTTTTTAGGCGTGGTAGACTCGCCTTCATTCGAGAAGCCAAAACGATTCTAGCAGGCTAATGGCATGAACGTGAAGATGAATTAGCTAGTGCCTAAGACAGACCCAGTCATTTGCCAGTTACAAACACAGAAGTTTGTTTGACACAGACATTTACCGGAGACAGACATTTATCTGACACGGAAATAGACATTTGGTTGTCTGATGCCTGAAACAGGCACAGGTCTGCCGGTTATCTAAGGCGGACAGAGACATTTATCTAAGCCAGACAAAAGTGAATAATAGTGTTTTCAATGTGAATATATTGTAAATACTTTAGGCCGTGTCATGTTGTGTCAGACTCAGAAGGCGTTCACAATGGGGGTTAGAAAATCGATCACTTCATATCGTGCCGTTCCCAATTGACGCTATCCTTTAGATGGCAATAAATCCGCATGAAATAGAAAACCTTGACCTACTGTAACTTTGTTAGCGCTAATTAGATTGTGTTCAAACTCTCCAGAATTGTTATATTATCACTTATTCTGATGCCAAATTGTACTTCTGGAATAAATTTAAGAGGTTTTGGGGGGCTATGGTAATATCCCATTCTTAAGTGTGTTTTGAGCAGATATCAGGATGGGATGTATTTTGAGGTTGAGATTTGATATGAGCACATCACCCTCACTTTTAAGATTTTGTTGAAAAAAAACCTTATTGAACGTGTGTTCATCTGTCTGTCTACCCAATCCATTTCTTCGGAAATGGTTACTCCTATTAATACCAAATTTTGGTATTTTGGTTGCGGTGGGCCCGGTTCGATTAGGACTCATTCTCAGAAACTACCCAACCTAAAAATCTGAAAAAAAAAATAATTGTGGTTCGTGCACATGCGATTTAAGCATTATTATATTTTTAAAATGTATTGCGAAGTTCACCTTAGACCCATTCGCAATGAGGTAGACTTTAATAGAAAGTATCACACTAGAAAATTTGGTGGAAATCCTACTACTATTAACAAAGATATAGTTACTCAAATTTATCCTTTTCGCATCAGAACCCTAGTCCCAATGTTAGTGCCACATCGATTTGAATATAGGAGATATTCAACGTGTATACACTACGAGCTATTTGCAAATATTATCACATAAACAAGTCGGGAAACCGGAACTTCCGCGCTTCAGGTATGAAAGGTTTTGTTTGTTTCTTCTGTGAGTATATCTTACTGCGGAACTATCCCATTTGAACGTAGCCCGTTATGTATATGCATTTAATATGCCAGACTACTCACTTTAGTGTGATATTGATATTTAGTACTTTGGGTTTCAGTAAATTTACACGGTAAAGACAACTGAGCTATTGTAACTTTGTTAGTAATAGTATGCCTTTGATAAAACTTGGAGATAACAACATTTTTATAACTCTAGGATGAACTTAACGCGGGGTTTCTACTCGGTTTCCCCAGAAATATAGTAATGTACAATTATTAACTTAATTCGAGCAGCTATCGATATAGAGAGTATTTTGAGGCCTGGACAACGTACAGAGGCAGTTTCATGATTTTTTTCAGATTTTTCAGTCGGGCAATTTCTGAGAATGGGTCCGTTAAAAAAATCATCAAATCAAATTTCAAAATTAAGACATCAAAGAGTCCTTTTATTTGATACCTCTTTTGCATGTATGAGAAACCCCCCTGGATAGGTTCAGAGAAACGAAACCAGAAAAATCCTGAAATCGATTTGGAAAAATATCAGGTCTGGAACTAGTTTGGAAAATTCTGAATGTGGTTTGGAAAATTTTGAATTAGGCTTGCAAAACCTATATACAGACGCCCAGTATAGTTCCCTCAAACTTCATCCACCTCTTCATTTTTTAATGTCATAGCCATGAACCCGTTTCCTATTCTACAGAAGGGTTCTGGCCCATGTAAAGGCGTCCCTACTCCGTTCTTGGTAGTTCATCCGCTGCCTGATTACATTCCAACTCAACATTGCCTGGAACCCAAAGTATCCAGACCTTATTGAACGAGCCGGATATATTCAGTCTCTCAAGGCATTCCCATACCAGTTCAGAGTTCACCTGATTGGACCTAAGTGCCTTGATCGCTCCTTGGCTGTCAGTCAGAACAGCAATGTTCTGCTCTCTGTAGTTCCTTTGAAGATTAAAGGAGGCACATATTTTTACGGCATATATTTCCGCTTCGAGTATGCTAGTGTACTTACCCATTGGCTCCAAGTAGATTTTCCTTGGACCAGTGACCCCGGCACTTGCTCCCTTTGCTGTTGGGGATCCGTCAGTATACCAAGTTATCAGTTGCTGGTATAAGCCGTAAGTCACAGCCACGCTTCCCCAGTTTATCTTGTTACTCCAACTTATTTCAAACTTCTTATTGAACTGAAACTTCGTTGTCATGTTATCCCTTGGTACAATAATGCCATTGGCGATGTCCTCATTGCCCTACTGATACACACGCAAGCCAATCTTTGGAGTTTGTGTAATTCCTTGGCTTTCGTGCTGAGTTCAGTTCTTTCTGCCCAGATTTTCGCCAATGGGTAATCCTTGGCCTTACTATTGCAGTGTACAGCCAAAGTAGTGCCTCCGGGCTGCAACCCCATTTTTTTCTGCTATAGATCTGTGTCCTGATAGCTGAGTGGTTAGAGCACAAAGCTATCGTACGGAAGGTTGCGGGTCAAATCTCACTGGTAGCAGTGGGATTTGTATCGTGATTTGACGTCGGATACCAGTCGACTCAGCTGTGAATGAGTACCTGAGTCAAATCAGGGTAATAATCTCGGGCGAGCGCAATGCTGACCACATTGCCTCCTACAGTACACTGTAGTGTGTAGTGTACCGTTTCGGTCTTGAATGAAGTGCTCTAACACACTTTAAGAACCTGATTCAACTGGATGCGCCAACGATTATTATAATTATTATATTATGTATTTTTCAGAGTATTTTTTAGTTATGGGAAGATGCCATTTACTTCGGGTGATGTCAGGGGTTTAAAAGTTTCCACTTCCGACCTTACCTTAGCTTCTGAGCATACTTCTTTTGCTAGTTTCTAGTTCCCCTTTCTTCTCATTTTATTCCTTGTTGGGGGAAATGAGTTCCGAGAAGCAGCTATAATCTGTCCTCTTGATTCTCGGCAAATGCCCCATCCTCCTTCTTCAAACAGACAGAGGATATTACCCGTCTTTGGCTACAGCTTTGTAAAGGTTAGTTGTTTCTGAGATTTGTTCGATCCCTTCACCAAATTCCCTGAAGCTGTTCCGTTTTGCTTCCTTGATCGTGTTGCTATACGCAGTCAATGCATTTGTGCACCTCGGCCAGTTTCCGGCTTGTTTTGCCCGGTTGAAAAGTTTTCTTACCTCTGTTCTCATTCTGGCTAGGTTCCACCAGGGTACATCCCCTGATGACTTAACTATCTTAGCCGGACAGATGGCCTCATATGCGTCAATGGCGACTGCGCTGAGGTTTTCCACCACTATTTCTACTATAGTTCCAGTTCGCTTCTGATGTCACCGCCCCCTTGAAAGTAACTATGTTGCTTCTCAGATGCGTTGCATAGGAACCCCAATCCGTTGTCCTGGGATCCCTAATTATTCTTTTTATTTAGGAGTTGCTCACAATGTCGAATCTTATTATTCTAATGAAGTGGTATAGTGTGACAGGTTGAAAAAAAAGATTTTTTTTATTTACATATTTTAAAAGTATAAGATATTGAAAATGTTTTTTGTTTGTCAAAATCTCAGTCAACTATCCTGCAGTTGCTCTAATCGCCCCTGCAGACATGTCAGCAGTTAGCGTTGTTATGAAACATCTATTCATGAGGTTGATACAAATCAACCTCAACCACTGCGAGGCGGCGCAAGATCTACTCGCGCAAACCATCCGCGAGAAAAACATCGATGTGGCCATACTAAGTGAACCATACCAAAACCGCGGTGGTAGCGTTTGGGTCAAAGACCAAACGGGCCAAGCGGCGCTGTGGACTTGTGGAGAACAAGCCTTCCAGGAAATAATGGAGCACCCGGAGGAGGGCTTCATCAGAGCGAAGGTGAAGGGCATCCACATCTACAGCTGCTATGCTCCACCCAGCGCTACACTTGTCGAGTATGAGCGGATGCTTGCCGCTCTTGTTTTGGATGCAAGAGGACGTTGGCCGATCATAATAGGAGGCGATTTCAATGCGTGGGCTCTTGAATGGGGCAGCCGGATAACTAATGTGTGGGGACGTGTTCTCCTCGAAGCATTCGCGGAGCTGGACGTGGTACTGGCGAATGTTGGGTCTTCGTACACTTTCCGGGGAAGGGGCCTGGGGTCTATAGTGGACCTGACATACGTGAGTGCCACTTTAGCCAGTAGAATCGCTAGGCATGTTAGTGAGGACTATACTCACAGCGACCACCAGGCAATCTGCATAGAGATCAAGGGCGGCTCGAGCTCGAAAAAGAGTTTTCGCAGAATGCCGGGTGGTATGCTTGGCTGGACAGTGAAAGCTTTCGAGGGGGCACGTTTTCCGCGGTGCTCAAATCCGACATATCCCTGAATGGTACGGCTGGAGAGAAAGCCACCCAGATCACTCGATGGTGACGGAGGCATGCGATGCTACTATGCCCAGAAGGCGATTGCTCCCCAGTAGGCAACCCAACTACTGGTGGAACAACGAAATCGCAAGTTTGCGAGCCGCATATTTTCGGGCAAGGAGGCTTTGCCAGAGGCTCAGGGGAAAACCCGGTGGCGACGGTCGAGAGGAGGCACACAAGCAATTGCGTGACCGCCTAAAGGAAGCCATTCGGAGGAGCAAAAAGAACTGCTTCAAACAGCTGTGTGACCATGCCGACATAAACCCTTGGGGCGAGGCTTACAGAGTGGTGATGAAAAGGCTGCGGAAATCGCCCCAGGTGACCTGTCCGCGCCTCCTGAAACAGATTGTTACCACTCTGTTCCCTCACCACGAAAATAGGGGAAGGCAAATTTTTGTCCAGCTAAATGACGGCATAATACCGCCTGTAACTGTGGAGGAGCTGCGGGAAATATGTGGTAGGCTCGGTGACAACAAGGCCCCAGGTTTGGATCGCATCCCCAACCGAGCTTTGAAACTGGCAGTGAAGACTAGGCCCGAACTTTTCGCCAACACCTTCGAGGCGTGCCTAAAAGAAGGAATATTCCCTGCCCAGTGGAAAAAGCAAAAGTTGGGGTTGCTTCCGAAGCCTGGCAAGCCACCTGGAAACCCAGCGTCTTATCGTCCTATCTGCCTGTTGGATACAATGGGGAAGATGATGGAGAGAGTCATCTACAACAGACTCCTGTCCATCGTCGAAGCCAGCAATGATTTGTCGGAACGCCAGTTTGGTTTCCGACACGCCCACTCTACGGTAGACGCAATTGGCATGGTGGTAAACCTGGCAAAAGGTGCACTGATTTCTGGCGGCTGCTGTGTCGTGGTGGCGTTGGATGTCAAAAACGCATTCAACTCGGCCAACTGGAATAGAATTAAACGAGCGTTGGCTGACATAGGTGTCCCCGGATACTTAGCGAATTTGGTGGAAAACTACCTCTCAGAGAGGACTCTCTGGTACGGGACGGATGAGGGCCCCAAAGAGTACATTGTCACAGCCGAGGTACCACAGGGATCGGTACTTGGTCCACTGTTGTGGAATATCATGTATAATGGGGTGCTTGCTCTTCCCGTCCCAGAGGGGACTACGATTGTCGGCTTTGCTGATGACCTAGCTGTGGTGGTTGCAACAAAACACCCAGAAGATGTGGAGGTTCACGCGACGGAAACAGTGAGAGCGGTAAAGTCCTGGCTAGAAAAGGCCGGGCTGACCTTGGCGGACGCGAAAACGGAAGCGGTCTTAATAACGAAACGTAGGAAAAACAACACTGTAAAAGTGGAGGTCGGTGGACATACGGTCGTATCAAAACCGGCTATCAAATACCTGGGGGTAATAATTGACACCAAATTGAGTTTTAGGGAACACCTAGAGTATGCATGCCAAAAGGCAGCCAGTGCCACCACGGCACTTGCAAAAATGTTGCCAAATATTGGTGGGCCGAAACATTGCCGGAGGTTGGTGCTAGCCGGAGGGGTGCGCTCCATCCTGCTCTACTCGTCGCCTGTGTGGGCAGAGGCGCTTGCAAACTCTCAGAGGCGGAAGCAGGTGAACTCGATTTACCGGCGGATGGCTCTGAGGGTTTGCAGTGCTTTTAGAACCACAGAGAGAGGCAGTATTGGTGGTGGCAGGCATGATCCCGGTTGATATTCTGGCCAAAGAAATGAGTGTCCTGTACAATGCAAGACATATGGAGGGGCATGCACAGCGTAGAAATGCGGCAAGGTCAGAGTCGCTTGATCTCTGGCAACGCAGATGGGACGAGTCTACGAAAGGTCGGTGGACGCACAGGCTCATTCCCAACATTAGGGTGTGGCTTGCGCGAAAACATGGGGAGACCAACTACCACATTACCCAGTTCCTCACGGGGCACGGCGGTTGCTACAGGCAGTATCTGAACTGCTTTGGGTTGGATGATTCTCCGAATTGTCCCAGATGCGATGGTATACCGGAGGATCCAGAGCACGTGATGTTTCGCTGCCCACGATTTGCGATGAAGAGAAGGAGCTTAAACCAGGTGCTGGGCAGGAGTGGGACCCCGGAGAGCTTGGTTACTGAGGTGCTGGAGTCCGAGGAGAAATGGCTTGCGGTTGGCTCCGCAATCATCCAAATGCAGGAGGAGTTGCTGAAAGAACAAAGAAGGAGGAAAGCTGCAAATATGAGAAGGATGAGTGCCTAAGAGCAAACCCACCCCGCGAAGTAATACCTCAATGGTGGTCCCGAGGGGCTGGGGCTGGAGAGACCGGGGGTGGTTTTTAGTGGGTGTGAATCCCACACGCGCCCGCTGTAGTTCCACCGTTCGGACGGCGGAGCTACGGCGGACGTGTCTTTCTAAGATTTTCCACCTCCGTGTACGCACAAAATAAAAAACTACCTTAACTATATCCTTGGGTCGAAATGTGAGTGGCTAAAACGATATGAACTTAAAAATTGAATTTGAAAACAAGTCGGGAAACCGGAAGCTGGAACCTTCAGGTACGAAAGGTTTCGTGTGCTTGTATAAAGACATTTGAGTGAGCATTTGTCCCATTAGTACGTAGCACCTTACATATGCATATATTATATTATGTGAGAGTATCCACTTTGGGGTGGTACACATTCATTCATAGTCTTGAATTTTCACAGAACCGACAACTTTGATGTATTATAACTTTGTTAGTAATAAGGCGACTCCAACCAACCTTGTTAGAACCATGCTCCATGTTATAGCCTACATCACTGCAATCGTAGATTAACTTAAGGGGGTTTTGCAGCCAATTACTAAAAATTATAGTAATATATAATATATATTTCGGAGCCCAGGCATCATATAGTGGCAACGAACTCTCTACCTTTCCAACAAATGTCAAAACTAAGACCGGCTCTGGAAAGTACCTTTCATTTGATACCCCACATGACTATATTTGGTGAAAAAAAATGGACACCCCCTTCTCAAAGTTTCCATGTACCTCCCCTTATATTCGACGTAAAAGGATGCAACTCACTTCCCTTGAGTAGCAGTCATGACCACCTTTCCACCAAATTTGGTGTCAATCGCTGCAACAGCCTCCGAGAAAAATGCATGTGATGGACAGACAGACAGACAGTAAACCAATTTTAATAGGGTTTTGTTTTGCACAAAACCTTAAAAAGTATCTAAAAAATTATTATCCGGCGTCGAAACGAGCGGAGCCAAAACGTTCGTGTCGACAAAAGACGTTGCTATGTTACACCAAGCGCAGCGATGGCCGAAAATTGGTAGGCGTTCTAGTTTCAATTGCACAAAGTCGAAACCCCAAAACCATACCTAGTGATTTCAAGGCGCGAGTTATTCATTGAGGGAGTTGAAATATGAATGCTTGAGGCTTTCATCTATTGTTTTGATGGCATGCATTCATAGAGAAGCTATTTGGAGGCCATGATTCCGATGGTTCGGCTTCAGAGAAAGTAGGACAAATAATGGGACGGAATGAAAACATAGCATGCTGGTATACCGAGGCGGCGAATCCCTACTGATAGGCTATCCGTGCTAATAATCTGGAAAACCACACTCCTGGGCGAGGTAGGCTTAAACAAGCTATACGAACTAGCAAGCGGGAATGTTTTAAGGAACTCTGCGCGGAGCAGACTAAAAATTTCGGGGAACAGGGTACAGGGCTGCTATGAGGAATGCAATGTAACGAGGGCGATGCTTCTCACGGTGTTTCTCCGTAGCGTTCCTCACGCTATTTTATCGGTGGCTTAATTCGCAGGACAACAATCAATGGTCGATGTTGAGGTGCGACGTTCTCATAGGGAACGGCTTTGCAATCAGTGACAGTAGTAAAATGTCAGCGTCTTATGAGAATATAGTCGATTTCCGTTTTACTGTTCCCACTATAAAATATAGGAAGATGAGAGAATCATTTGATGAGCCATGTATTCATAAGTACAAGGTCATGGGTATCCACAAAATCGATTATACCCTCATTGCGCGTTCCGAACCCCTTTCCCCCATGGCACCTGTTACCGTCTGCCTTTTCACCTACATGACCATTAAGGTCGCCGGCAATGATGATATAGTCGTCAGCAGGCACGTGACAAGTCTTTTCATCGAGAAGTTGCCAGAAGACATCTTTCTCGGCATCAGGTCGACCTGTCTGTGGTGCGTACGCGGTCAAGAAGTGAATAGTGCGATCAGCTGATGTAATGGTGAGCTTCATCAGCTGATCATCAAATCGTTCGACTTCTTTAATGGCATCACGAAAACCCTCTGAGATGCCAATGCCAACACTGTATTGAGTGTGTCGGCTACCAAAATAGAGAAGTTTGTAGCCATTTTTACCGCATTCGCGTTCAATTTCGCAGCTTTTGACACCAGGCCATCGGGTTTCTTGCAGAGCGCAGATATCAATGCGCCTTTTCCGAAGGACTCTTGCGAGTTCCTCGGTTTTCCCAGTTAAGGTGCCAACATTTAGCGTGCAACATATTTGTTTTGTTCGGACTAACTTGCTTACGTCCTGACGCCATCCATGCGTCAGGAACCCTTGCCAATTTCTCAGGACTGGGGCCCGTCCTGCCGCGTCGACTGAGGTGGACACTCTAGCATAATAATAGTTGGATTGCCTTCAAACTTTTCAGGGTTATGTCCTATATTATCGTCTATGGTGATATCAATTGCACTCCTGGGGCGAACTTAAGTGGCTTTCCGGTAAATTTCGAAAACATAATAATATACTATTAATATCTTTATTTGTGCAGATATTGGAATGGGATGTATTTTGAGGCCTAGATTTCATATAATTGCACCACTGTGATTTTTTTCAGATTTTTCGGTTGGGTAGGTTCTGAGAACGAGACCGTTTCTGAGTAAATCGAGTATGACAGACAGTCATTGAAACGATTTTAATAAAATAAAATAAAATAAAATAATAGGCGAAAAGAAGTAGAGGAACATCATCACGCTTAACATGAACAACACATCGCTAGTTATAATTAATTACTGATTTCGTCATGCGACGCAATATTGTAAAAATGATTACATATTTTGCTCAAAATGTTTCTGAGAAAAACGCGAAAAAATTATTGCTTCTTGTTATTCCTCCATATTACCTTACCTCAGAGAATGATTTAAAGCCTGGGATATCGTTATTTGATGCCCAACGAGAGTTGACAATCTATCATTTCATCGGGTACTCTCTTTGCTACTTTATTAAAACCTGTAGAATACACTCAACTACAAATTATGCCCTTATTTTCTGCAGATAAAAGAGAATATTAAATGTTGCTTGGTATGGATGAAAAGCATTAAAAGTGACGCCCTATTCGTCCACAAAATATTTAAATTATTCATAATACTGAACAGGGCTTATAACTATTCCCACAATTTGCTGCGTTCATGAGTAACGTGAGCTGAGGTCAAACTGAAATAGAAATAACATACTTACACGTACATACAAGGTACTTTTAATGTTTCACTTATTTGCAATGGAGACCGTTTAAAATGGAATTAAATTAATAAAGGAATTTAGAAGGAACTAAAATTGCGGTTATTAGTTAAGTCGATATTCAGAAATTTAGATGTAGAATAAAACTTTGTTAAAATTCTCCTTCTGCTGGAGGTGGAAACTTTCTAAATGATACCAATATGTTTTCAGTTTGTTCCTGTTCTACAGCACCATAGTAAAATACCATTTGGTGGGACATACCTAGGGCTTGGTAACTATCTTTTCACCCAGCATTAGCGCTTGTAAGCGCGTTCCTAGGCTCTGTCACTTAGCTTAAATTATTATATTTTGTTACCTTATCTAATGCTGAATGGTTGTGGAAAATAGAACCCTTCCACGGAATTTACATAGCATACTGGTCTCAAGCCCAGACAAAGAAGGAGGGTTTGATGGATACTTTATTGTAATAATCGTCGGCGCAACAATCCACATTAGATCAGACCTTGAAGTGTGTTAGAGCACTTCATTCAAAACCGTAGCGGTTCACAACAGTACACTGTAGGAGGCAATGTGGTCAGCATTACGCTCGCCCGATTATTACCCTGATTTGACTCAGGTACTCATTCACAGCTAAGTCGTATCCGATATCCAGTCACGCTAACAACTTTGTAGTGCCATCAGTAAACAAAAATAAAATGCTGAATATGCGAACACTCACGACCTTATACTTGTGAATGCATGGTTTACCAAACGACTGTTTCGTCTGCCTATATTTTATATTGGGAACAGTAAAGCACAAATCTACAATACTCTCGTAAGATGCCGACATTTTACCACCGTCACTGACTGCATAGCAGTTCCCTATGGGACCATCGCAACTCAACATCAGCCGATGATTGCTATTTTGCGCATCAAGCCGTCAAGCCTCTGGCCCGCGGCGTATTAAACGGTGAGAATTTCGTAAGAAGAAAGAAGGAATAAACGCGACTGCCAGCCTTTACTATTGTCGAAGAATTGTGAAATCAAGTTAAAAACATCATCATCAACGGCGCAACAACCGGTATACGGTCTAGGCCTGCCTTAATAAGGAACTCCAGACATTCCGGTTTTGCGCCGAGGTCAACCAAGTCGATATCCCTAAAAGCTGTCTGGCGTTCTGACTTACACCATCGCTCCGTCTCAGGCAGGGTCTGCCTAGTCTTCTTTTTTTACCATAGATATTGCCCTTATAGACTTTCCGGGCTGAATCATCCTCATCCATACGAATTAAGTGACACGCCCACCGTAACCTATTCAGCCGGATTTTATCCACAACCAGACGGGCATGGTATCGCTCATAGATTCCGTCGTTATGTAGACTACGGAATCGTCCATCCTCATGTAGTGGGCCAAAAATTCTTCGAAGGATTCTTCTCTCGAATGCGGCCAATAGTTCGCAATTCTTCTTGCTAAAACCCCACGTCTCCGAGGAATACATGGGGACTGGCAAGATCATTGTCTTGTACAGTAAGAGCTTTGACCCTACGGTGATACGTTTCGAGCGGAACAGTTTTTGTAAGCTGAAATAACCTCTGTTGGCTGACAAAAACCGTCCGCGGATTTCATCAGGCTTTGAATAGAGTTAAAAATAATTTATTTTTCTATGTAGTCTTCTAAAAAGTCAATACATTTAGTCCATCTTTTTTCCAAATCCGGGATTTGCTTAGAAAAAAATCTTTACCTTAACCCTCCAAAAATTCTTCAACAGTGGTCATCACTACGTACTTCGTACTTCGGAGGTGTTCTTTGGGACGAGTAAACAGGAAGAAGTCACTGGACGATAGATTTGACGAATCCCATTTCTCGAATGACGGCGGCTTTGTGGTTGTGGTTGCCAGTTTTTGTAAGCTGAAATAGGCTCTGTTGACTGCCAACCACCGTGCGCGGAGACTCATCGTAGACTCGCGGAGAATCATCGTAGTTGTTATCGGTTGTGATTTTCGACCCTAGATAGGAGAAATTATCAACGGCCTCAAAGTTGTAGTCTCCTATTTTTATTCTTCCTGTTTGACCAGTGCGGTTTGATGTTGTTGGTTGGTTGGTTTTCGCTGCTGACGTTGCCACCATATATTTTGTCTTGTCTTCATTGATGTGCAGCCCAAGATCTCGCTTCGCTTGCCGCCTGCTCGATCTGGATGAAGGCAGTTTTTACGCCTCGGGTCGTTCTTCCCATGATGTCGATATCGTCAACATAGGCCAGTATTTGGGTGGACTTGGATTGTACTTCTTGCATTGACCTCAGCATCACGGATCACTTTCTCGAAGGCCAGGTTAAAGAGGACACATGATAGGGCATCCCCTTGTCGTAGACCGTTGTTGATGTCGAATAGTTAAAAACACGATCCACAAAGCGGTCTATGCAAACCCTTGGAGTCACCAAGCCTTGTAAGCGGTTCATCAGCTGAGATACCTGGCTTTATAACGACAATGTTCAAATGAAAGTTCCTGAAAAGAGATGCGTCTACCACAAGTTTCTTGATGATAAAACCCTGCCCAATTGCCAAATGCAACATCAAACCGCACTGGTCAAACACGAAGAAGAATAAGGATAGGAGAATACAACTTTGAGACCGTTGACAATTTTTCCTATCTAGGGTCGAAAATCACAACCGATAACAGCTACGATGATGAAATCCGCGCGCGGTTCTTGTCGAAACGTCGCTCCATAGGGTCAAAGCTCTTACTGTACAAGACTATGATCTTGCCAGTCCTCATGTATTCCTCGGAAACTTGGGTCCTTAGCAAGAAGAATTGCGAACTATTGGCCGCATTCGAGAGAAGAATCCTTCGAAGAATTTTTGGCCCACTACATGAGGATGGACGATTCCGTAGTCTACATAACGACGGAATCTATGAGCGATACCATGCCCCTCTGGTTGTGGATAAAATCCGGCTGAATAGGTTACGGTGGGCGTGTCACTTAATTCGTACGGATGAGGATGATTCAGCCCGGAAAGTCTATAAGGGCAATATCTATGGTAGAAAAAGAAGACGAGGCAGACCCTGCCTAAGATGGAGCGATGGCGTAAGTCAGGACGCCGGACAGCTTTTAGGGATATCGAATTGGTGGACCTCGGCGCAAAACCGGGATGTCTGGAGTTCCTTATTAAGGCAGGCCTAGACCGTATACCGGTTGTTGCGCCGTTGATGATGATGATGATGAATTGCCAAATTTACAAGAATGCTAACCTTGAAGCAAAACATTACGAAGATCTTAAACTGGACATTCGGGATGGCGAGAGAGATTTGTATATCTGTATCGAATTTTCAAAAGCCGACACCAACGCATACAGGATTTTGAACACTTCTCTTGTGTTAATGACAAGAACGCTACTTTGCTTAACGAGCTGCGATGGATAGATGGCGGTAATATACCCGCCACTTCCACAAGCACTGCCGACACTTGGAGCAATTCCATCTGCCAGCGCATATCAAAACTCCTTCATGTCTCTGTCGGTATTTATCGGGACAGCGCCCCTTCACCACTTCTATTTGTTCTTGCTATGGACATTATCAAACGGGACATCCAATGTTCAGCGTGCTATACACTGCTTAATGCTAATGTTGTTTTCCTGGCGTCTCATAACAAAGCTGATCTAGCGCAACTTGTTCAAAAATTGAATCTGGATGAAACAGACTTTTGACGATCAATCCTAATGAAACAGGCACCATCTGTGGCAGTGATCTACCCAGAACTGAACGATTTCAATATCTTGGATCAATACTATCGGCCAATGGTGAATTACTTTATGACCCCGCTTCACACATTAGTGCAACCTAGATGAAGTCGTGTTTCACAACCGGCTTTTTAAGGTTTTGTGTGAAACGCCTTCCATGTGGCGCCATTTTGTGTTAAGTTTCAGGGAGCACCTCATACATACCAAAGGGGGATGTAAAAATTAAATTATTTTTTTTTTAATTTAGCCGGAAACCCCATTAAGTTTGTGCTAGAATTACAAAATTACAAAATTCATACCATCAAGTCATGGTTACGAATGGTCAAGCTGGACCTGGCGGACGAAAAGACGGAGGCGGTCCTCATTACCAACCGTAGGAAGAACAATACGGTTACCATCCAGGTTGGTAATCGTGAGGTCGTCTCAAAATCCATTGTCAAATACCTGGGGGTGATGATCGACGCCAAGCTGAGTTTCAAGGGACACTTGGATTATGCGCGAGAGAAGGCAGCAAATGCCAGCTCATCCCTTGCAAGGATGATGCCTAACGTGGGAAGCCCGAAGTATAGTCGCAGGCTACCCATCGCGGGAGTGGTGAGGTCGATCCTGCTATACGCGGCCCCTGTCTGGGCGGGAGCGTTGAACCACGCTGTCAACCGGAGGAAGACAAGTTCGGCATACCGGCCAATTGCGCTAAGGGTGTGCAGCGCATTTAGGACGGCGTCGACGGAGGCAGTGTGTGTCATCGCAGGAATGATCCCTATAGATCTTCTTGCGGGCGAGGCACACTGGCTCTACGAAAAACGGAAGGCAAATCCAGCCGAGGTGAATGCGGATTTCCGAAAAGCCATCAGGAGAGGGTTGTGTGGCAAGTGGCAACAACGATGGGATAACTCCGACAAGGGCCGGTGGACACATTGATCCCGTGTATCGAGAAATGGGTCAACCGAAAGCACGGAGAATTGAATTACCACCTGACACAGTTCCTTACGGGACACGGTGGCTATAGGAAGTACTTGCATCGCTTCAAGTTGGACGAGTCTCCCAACTGTCCTGAATGCGGTGCTACACCCGAGGACCCGGAACACGTTATGTTCCATTGTCCCAGATTTCTGCAACAGAAAAGGAGGTTGAACAGCATCTTAGGGGCGGAGATCGAGCCCTCCAGCCTGGTGGAAGAGATGCTGAAGTCGGAGGAAAACTGGATGGCGGTAAATGAGGCAGTAGCCGTGGTGCAGACAAAACTCCTGGAGTTGGATCGAGCTCGGAAGGCGTTGCGACGGAGACGTGACATGGACGAGCTGGTATAGTGAACCAGAGCCTCTCCCGCGAAGTAATACTTCACGGTGGTCCCGCGTCTTTCTAAGATGTCCACCTCCAACCATAACGAAAAAAAAAAAAAATAGACAATGTTTGCTTGTTTAGGGTGAGCATAATATCTATGTCTGTAATATGCATTTATATCTTGTAGTTTGAAAGAAATATGAAGAAATATATGAATAGAAAAATGTGCGCAGAAGTTTCCCACATAAAATGCGCACAAAACCTTTATACCAGCTTCCAGCATTCCGACTTTCCGATTATTAACGTCTTAACAAACATCTCAAATCCAAAATTAACCGCAGTGCCGTCCACCCTGTCACCCTTTATATTATAGTTCCGACTGTTGGCAGACTATAAAAGATAATGAACGGCTCCTCGCGGGAATGGTGACGAAGAAGTTGCGTTGGACGAGTGGCGTAACACGCCATCATCGGATAGAACGGTCGGGTAATCCGCGCTAACGAGAATTTGGACGATTGGTCTAAACATCGAAGTCAATGGGAAATGACCAAAAAGCCGGTCGAAACAATAGTGGCTATGGTGGAGGATGATTTGAAAGCCTCGCAGTAGCATCCAGATCAGGCCTTTGACAGAACAAAACGACGCAATCGCTTCTGAACGGAGCTGAAGGCTGATGAAGAAGCAGTCGTAGTGGAAAATAAACAATTAATCTTTGTAATTAGTTTAGTTCAAATTATCGTTGTTGGCGGCGGATCTAAGGGGCAGAAAAATTGCGAATAGGGGAGAAATTTCAAACGACCGTATCGCGATTTTCGAGAAAAAGAGCGAAATGTGTGATCATATGTTTTAGAACAGAAATAGATCTGCAAAATGATATAAAGGTTGGGGTTAGGGGGTGTTTGTTATATTCCGCGAAATAGGGACTTTTGAGAAATTTTAAACGCCTGTATCCGCAGTTTTAGAGTATATAACAACTTCTAAAATGGTGGATAAATTTGGGAGTCTATACGGTGGAAAAAGTGAGAGTGTATTGGATTTACTTTTTGCTAAATTTTAAAGTTGTAAAAGACTATTCCTTCCTGGTAAAATTTAATATTCAACCTACCGTTTTAAATCTCGCTTTGGTGCAATATAGCGAATGGAACTATTCGTATTAAAGCTAAATAATCAATTGAATGGGTAGTGAATCCGATTTCTATTAATACTGAAACAATTAAGTTATTTTTGAGCTTTACAGTTTTTATTTGTGCAAAAACGTTCATAAATAGTTTATTTTTTCTATTCTCTTGCCTTTTTATTTCCTGCGTTCACTTTTCTACATAATTTCAATATTACAACCTCCTCCGTCAAACAATCTTCTTTATTTCACAGTGAAAAATACAAAAAGTCGCTCACAAAATGAAGAAAACAAACAATACATAAATTATCATAAAGTATTTTTGTGCTTTTTTCTGATATTTCTCCGATTATACTTAAAATCTTCGTGATAATATAGAGCTTTACAGCGGTTGAATTAAATCGCTCTCCAAACCTTCGTCTATAATACAATGAAATGTAGAAAAATGTGTCGAACAACCAAAAACAATTAATGCAGTTGTTTCGTTTGCAAAGCTTCCAACATGTTGCTTCCCCTCCCTCTTTCTAGATCTACCAAGGGTTCTACAAATCTATTCTCTATGAAAGTAGTTGCTAAGAAGTAAGGAGAGATGTTGGGAAACGACTTTCATAATTTATAATATAGAAAAAAACTGCAAAAGTAATACGAAACCTTATGTAACAAAACAACTAGAATAGTTTGGGGTAATCAGTAGTTTGTTTCACACAAGACAGACATACAGATTCTAAATTGGTACAGCTACTACAATGTCGCTCTTACACAGTTTTTATTCATTTTTCTGTTGCTATTATTTATACTCTCCCTGTCTCTATCACTAATAGTTTCCTCAGTTAATCTAAACAACTACATATATACACAGTTACAGCATCTGCTCATATAAATAATTTCTACAATTTATATTAGTTTATAGTTTTACTTCTCTTACTTGCAAAGCATAAATAGATAGTTGATTCCTCACGACTAAAACTAGAAAATAAACTTTAAACTCTTTTACAGAAGGATTTGTTTATTTGTAGGATTTGGATAAAATTCAGGACATTCACGACGATGCCTTCGACCTCCTTATCTATATTTAGTTTAATTTTATTTTTGTTTCTTGTAAAAGATATTAAAATAAATATAAAGTGTCCTCTTATTTCTCGTAAATGGTTGGTCGCGTGCGTCCGCTCGGTCACTGCGGGAAGAAGTTGGGTATGTGCGTGCCATAGACGCCCCCATTCTGATAGCTGAAGTTCGCATTCGCCTCCAGATTCCCCAGTTTTCCAACAATTTTCGGTATTCGGTCGGCTTCATTTGCGTGTTGGCTATTCACTAACGTCGGTGTCGATGTTGAACTGCCATTACTCCTCGCCGCTCCAGACAATTTCATGCTCCCCGATGAGGAAGTGAGGGTCCCATTCAACTTAGGCTTCAGGTGATCGGGTGGCGTTGTGGTGTTATACTTCCGGTGGCAGTTATTCTCCCTTAGGCCTGTTTTGCCCGGGTCACCACGACCACCCCCACCAGTTATGGGAAACGAATTGATTTTACGTATACTTTTCTTTCCGGAAGTTTGTCTACCGTTTTCTGTGTTATTATTGCTACTAGTTTTGTGCTTATCACGTTCTGATTTTGTTGCAGGCCTTACTGTGTCCGGTGTCAATGCCTTTTCTTCATTCACTGGAAATTTTTCCGTGTTGTTCTCGATTTGTTCTGTTTCAACTTCTGCTTCATCGCATTTTGGCGACTGATTTGTTTGTACTTTGCCGGCTAACTCTAGCCAATGTTTTTTATTTGCTCGAACCCCCTCGACAAGAGGCTCCAATTCTTCAGATAAAACAGAGAAAGCCTGCAAAGATTTATTACATAAATTATTAATTAACTGATTAATTTGATTGCACCATGTGTTTTGCATCGGAAACTCTTTACACTTAATAAGCAATTATGAAAAAGAAATATCGTTTTCAAAAGTGATAGTTCTCGTTTCGTTAATAGCGAGACCGGTTGTAGAAAATTTTCGCAGCAATTCTGATTACTAAAAAGTTGAAATTGTAGAAAATTTTCGCAGCAATTCTGATTACTAAAAAGTTGAAAATAACAAAGTATATTTCGCTATCCACGGGTTACACACGGTACAGGGAGTACATTCTATCCCTATTTTAACTTGTGGCCTTGAGAAAGCTTCTCGGTGAAGAGCGAACCGCGAGTAAATGGTGCACGTCGGTGCACGCAGGGGATCCCCGCAGTCAACGACAGTTCTCTGCGGACGTCGGCGGGATAATTTGAAGCTGGTTCTATCAAGGTGCTAGTTGTCACGTGCATCAGCAGCCAGACCTACGGGACTCTGATGAGGTACTGTGCTGATCCATCCGTAGATTCACCTAAGCGTAGGTCAGAGATCAGGGAACCGGGGCAGGGGCGTTGCTCCCAAGAGTACACGCGTTTCTGACTATTGGGGTTCGCTCCTTTACACACAATAAACTGTTTCAAATTCTACAGAGAATGAAAACACTAAAACCGAGGAGATATAACGGTTGGAGGAGTACGAAAATGCATCGCTCGCTGCAGTGCTCAGAGAAGGAAGAAATACCCGCAGTGCTCCAGTTCTAGAAAGAAACCAAAAAGGCGATCGCTGAAACTGGGCAGAAGGCTTTGAGGTTAGACCCAGTGGAAGACCAGTTAAATGTGCTTGCCAGATCTAAAGGGAAACTGCTTATTCGGAAATACCCGACAGTTATAATGAACATAATGAATGTTATCTGCAATCTTCTCCCAGAAATATCGGGACCGGGGAAAAGCACAGGAAGCAAGATGCATCTGGAGGAGACTTCATTCAGGTAGCCTCCAAGGTGGAGTAACAAAAAACGGGCGATGAAACAAAAGAGGACTAAAGGAAAGTAAAGTGTGGCAAGTAAATCAAATCCGTTCCGTGTCTCTGTCGGTGTTTATCAAGGAGTGACGAGAGGACTCCTCTTTGTTCTTGTTATGGACACATTCGCACGAGACATCTACCTCCCAGCACCATGCACAGTGTTCTAAGCAGATGATAGTTTCTTAGAAAGAACTGAGCGATTTAAATATCTCGGATTAATGCTATCTGCCAATAGTGAACCGTGTTATGAAATTGCTTCACGCATAAGGCGGAGAGCCGTCTTCGATGCTATGGACATGAAATTCGTGCTGACGAGAACGCATTTACCACAATTAGTCGATGTCGATGAGAAACGAGAAAAAGGTCGACCCAAACAACGGTGGTATGGTATTGTGCGATATGAAAACCTCTTCATCCAGATCAGGCGTATGACGAGCGAAATGAAGCAATCGAGAAAGACGAGTCGACCCCGCATCTGAACGGGACAAAGGCTGAAGAAGGAAAAGATAATTTAGATAAAACTTAGACTCATATTGAGGAATACACCAAAGTCTCATCTCTTCGTTTATTGATCAAGATCATTCATTGTTATTTCGAGAACCAAGCATCCCTTTCATTAGACCTCTATTACGAAATACAGCCCGGAAATTACAACATTTCCCAGAGGCAGAGAGTACGCAGATTCTTCGTTGAAAAAAATCTTATCGAGGTGTCTTCGTCTGAGATATGAGGAGAACGGGCATGAACGTCTCCCCCTCCTCTTCACATTGGCTGCATATAGCCAAGACCACCATCTCAATTTTTTCCATGAGGTAGTTTGAGGAGCAGCGTCCCGATAAAAGCTTTATTGGATTTTCATGTCCCACATTTTAAGGGACAACAAAAATGCCGCCCTACCGCCCCCGAGTTCTTGTTTGTGGTGGGTGATTAACGATAGTTTCGGGGGCCATGGTCCACATATTACTCATTTTTTCAGTAATACTTAAGCAGCCGATCCTTTGAATCTGCATCAGCATCCTCCTGATGTTAGCAAAGTTCAGTCTCGGCCAACATGCATACATCAGAATAGACTTTGTTATGGATGTATGTATCCAATGAATTCGTTGTGGTGAAAGTTGTTAGGTCTTACCTATTGCAGTCCTACAGCACCAGCAATCTGAAGGATTTCTGGTATTGTTCCTGGATATGGTGCTTCCACCTTAGTTTGAAGTCGAAATTTACTCCTAAATACTTAACTGTTTATATCAACTGGATCTCCGCCCCCGATAAGGGGGCTGTTGATAGTGAACATAATTAGTTCAATTACAGGGGCATCAACTGTAGATTACACGCAGAGTTGCATTGAAGCGGTCAAATATTGTGTCCGCAATAGTTATAATGGCTAGACCGTCCGCAAATGCTTATGTGTCCTTTATGCACATGACAAGGTTTTCATTACCAGGAGCCATAACAGCGAAGAGAGTACCCCTCCCGTCCTTGTAGGTGGGCTTCCTTAGTTTTGGGAATAACTATTACTTTCACATTGCGCCAGTTAATTGGAATATACGGTATATGTTCCGCATATATAGACCCAGGACACCAATTCGCTCTATTACTAGAAGGAATGATACCATCTGGACTCTTCGGATTAAAATGTGAGTATATATTTTTTGTGGCGTATTCTGTAAAGGCGGAAATACGAACCACCTGTGCATATCATTGGTGCGTGCATTGATCATTTACTTCATTTAAACTACAATCTTCAAGTCAAATACGCAGTTAATTAGGTTTGAAGGGGTAACATTGTTCCCTTATCCTTTTGTAATCAATTTGCTCCAGATTCCAAAAAGCTGAAAGAGGGTAACGCCAACCAGTCCAAGTGACTTGTATCCTTTTTGGCGCATGTATTCGTAATACGCACTCATGATGCAAAGCGCAGCTAGATGCAAGCCTAACGAGAAGGAATTTGAAAGGAGAGGGGATTCCTCCGGACCTAGAGTTTTCCATGCGTTTCGGAGCAGAAATTTCAATGAAAAACGGATGGTAGAGGGCCTGCATAATTTTCACTCCGGTCCTATATAATCTTCACCATGGATTGGTTTCACAAGAAGTTCCTTTCGCAATATGGGCGCCACTACAACCCCATGAAACAACCACAAGGGAGCCAGCCGCAAATACATAACTTCCTTTTTTAAAATGCGCGCCACTCAGTTAGTTGATGTCATAGCGGAGCGCTAGTGGTTTCGTTCAAGAGGAGATACTGTAAAGTTTTGTCCCGACACGGTTCAGTCACCATCATGCGTTGGAATAGTGAGGAGCGTGCCTTTGCCGTTGAGGTTTACTTTTCAAGCGGATGTTCGGTTATTGCAACACAGCGTGCATTTCGGAATCGCTTTAATTTAGCCCTGTTGGCTCCCGTCCCAGACCGCAAATCAATTGTTACATGGGTCACTACATTCAGACAAACTGCAAGTGCGACAAAAGGAAGAACTGGAGTCCCTCGGCCCGTTAGATCACCTGAGAACATTGAAGCAATGAGAGCGTCAATGTTGCGATCGCCACGGCGTTCTGCGCGCAAACACGCATCTGCCCTTGGACTGTCCGATCGTTCTGTGAGAAGAATTCTTCGTGATGATCTTCATTTTCATCCCTATAAGATGGCGATAGTGCAGGAACTTTCAGAACGTGGCTTCAATTCTCGGATGAACGCGTGTGAGCTTCTTCTTGATGTCGTTCCCGAGAGTGCTATTGTTTTTTTTTAGCGATGAAGCCCATTTTCATTTGTGTGGGTCGGTTAACAAACAAAACATGCGCTACTGGGCTGACACCAACTCTCGAGAATTGCATCAAAAGCCTTTGCATTCACCCAAAGTCACAGTGTGGTGTGCAATTTCCTCAGCTGGAATTATTGGTCCCTGGTTTTTTGAGGAAAATGAGGTTACAGTGACAGTGAATTTGGACCGGTATGTAAACATGCTACAGAATTTTTTTTTCCCACGGCTAGAAAATTTGGATTTGGGGGACACTTGGTTCCAACAAGACGGTGCAACAGCACACACTTCAAGAGCATCGATGACTGTTTTGAGGGAGCACTTTCCAGAGCGCCTTATCTCAATTAGAGGCGATTTGGAATGGCCGGCACGCTCTCCCTGATTTTTTTCTAGAGGTTTTTTTGAAATCCCGTGTTTATGTGAACCGTCCAAGAACCCTACAAGATTTGAAGACCAACATCCAAGAAGAAATTGCCAACATAACACCTGCTATGCTAACAAGAGTCATGACAAACGCCAGAAATCGGTTTACGCAATGTATGGAGAATGGGGGACGTCACCTAACAGATTTGATCTTCAAAACAATGTAAATAAAAACTTTAGACATGTACCTACATTATAAAAAATAAATAAATATTTTCCGATGCATACAATAATTTTTATTGAGTTTTGAAAAAAGGAAGTTATGCTGCCGCACCCTGTAGTTGAAAATGATTTCAATTCTTTTTATTACTTAGTTACTTTAGTGTAGAAGCTATCAAATTCTAAGGCTTATCCCACATAATGCTAACGAACTTTATGGAACAAATTATCTCACCTCATAAATTGGTAAACAAATTGAATCGATGAATCCAACCTGCATCATAGGTAACTGGTCTTCCTTTTCACGATTCATGATATCCTAAAAAGCGAAATTGTTTCCATTAGGGATGTAAATACTTCCATGCTCTGTCCACACTCAATACTCACGATCGGTGTAATATTCAATTCCTGCTTCTCCATATCTCCTTGCTCGAAAAATTCTGAGCTAACTAAATCTGCGACTCGTTTCTCGATCTCCCACGGCTTTGTAATCGCTGATAAATCGCAAACGGTCATACTCATTGCTCGGAGTAAAGCGCGAGGTTCTTCGCCGAACCAGTAGTTCATTGGTTTCTCCTCCACGGCTGTTAAGAATGGTCCACGTTTCCTAGAATTACTGCTACCGTTAACGAACATTCTAAGCTAATAATGTAAATTAAGGCAGCTGAGAAAAATTTTACGACTACCTAATGCCTCGTCTCCTTAGCGGGTTCGGCATTCGCCCTTTTAATTTGGCACGAATGTATTGTAACTTTGGTGGTCGTGCAAATTTTGTAGCCAGTAGCGGTAATTTATTACAACTTACCTAAAATAGATAGCTAAGTCTGTTGATAAAATTGCATCCTCCAGGACGCGTATCACACGACTGTAATCTTCTGATGATAAATTCGATAAGATTTGATTTCCAGGACTGTTCAAGATCATCAAACATTGGTCGAAGTGATGATGTTCCATTGTGGATGTTGAATATAATTGTGCCAATGGTGAAGATGCTCTGGAATAGCAACAAACACATTGAAATAGATTGAACTACATAGTTGTCTACTTTATTTATTTATTTATTAAAAAGAACAATGCACAGAAGGGCTGAATTGCTGTTTACGTATTATACTCAGAGAAAGCAACAAGGAAATCATTCTAGGTTTAAAACTACGAAAAGAAGAGAATGAAAGTTGCTACCGAGCTCCGCAAAGGGAACGTCGAAAAAATCGGCTGCTATGAGAACTAAAGCACAAGATAAAATCCGAAAAGGCGGAGCTGTCTATCATGGAATTACAGATAAAAGTACACATATCAGGGAAGACTCGACGTTGTTACAAGTAAGGGCGATCGAGAACGCGGTGTGGGAAAGTATAGTCAACATAGGGAAAGTTCGTTTTGAAGAAGAGGAGTGGAGTGAATTTGCATTGTTTGGCTTTAAGAACAAAGTAGTCACAATTGTGGAACGGAGACCAAGACGTAGAGCAATATTCAAGGACGTTTCCAACGAGAGAGCGATAAATGGTTAAGAAGAGCTGGATTGAGGTGAAATTGGAACAGGAACGCGAGATAAAACCAGACATTTTGGAAGCACGATTGGCAATGCCAACGAAGTGGAAATTAAAACAAAGCTTGTTGTCAAAACAAAAGGCATTGAAATGAGCTCAGAAATGATAAAGGTTCTCCACCAAGAGAGTAGGGAAAAGAAGTGTTGGGAGATTTGAGTCAGTATCAAATCATATAGCATTTATATAATAATAATAATCGTTCGCACAACAGTCCAATTGGATCAGGGCCTTGAGGTGTGTTAGAGCACTTCATTCAAGACCGTAAAGGTACACTAAAGGATTATAGTACCCTATACGCATTACGCTCGCCCGAGATTATTACCGTGATTTAACTCAGGTACGTATTCACAACTGAGTCCACTGATATCCGACGTCAAATCACGGTACAGCCCGCGACCTTCCGTACGATAGCTTTGTGCTCTAACCACTCAGCAATCCGGACATATAGCATTTGCTTGGATTCCAAGACAGAATAGTTCAGCGGGAATGAAACAGAGGCAAACAATCTCTAAGATCATCTATGAAGAGCTATCGATGCCAGCTAGCAAATAAGCAGCAGGCTCACCTAAGCTATCAGGTTCGATAGACTCCTGGACGAAGAAATGGGTTTGGAATATGTCGGAGCGTTTGAAGAACGAATCCCACAGACGTTGAACCGACACTAGGATACATACAGCATTGATATGGATTAGCTGAAAGGCGCCATCAAAAAGGCTGCAGAGAAAACCATTGAACACGAACACCGTCGCAAAAACAATGAATGGTTTGACAAAAAATGTATCAGGCAATCGATTTAGAAAAACACTCCTTACAACTGATGAAAAGAACTATAGCAAAATACCAGCCTAGGACTATATTTTGCAGGAACGCAGTAGATAATCTTCTCGGAGACGTGGAACTCGATAGGCTTGATATTTCAAAGAGCTACTCAAGCCCACAACCAAATCTTCGCACATTGAAGGAGCAAAGGCCGTACAAGCACCTGTTCTAACACTTACACTCGAAGAAGTCAAGGATGCACTTAAAACGCTCAGACACAACAAAGCACCGAGTGTGGATGGAATATCTGCGAAGCTACTAAAACATGGCAATATGGGGATGGCGTTTTGGGCTGGCAAAACTATGCCGGTCGAATGTGGCAAAAGAATAATTCACCCTATTTAAAAAAAATGTGACAAATTCGGCTGGCACAACTTAATGGTCGACAGGATGCTCGAACTCAGCTAAAAAATGCTGTCGCCGAATATCCAAGAGGATTTCAACATGGGAAGTCATCAATTCGTCAAATATCCTTGGTGAAGCAGATACTGGAGAAGTGTTGGGAATGTAGCATCAACGTTCCATCAAATTGTCGTGCATATCAAGCAGGCATACGACGATATAGATCGCCCGATACTGGACAAAATATTTTCTGAATTTGAAGTTCCAAGGAATTTGAACAAATTATTAGAATGACAATGAGTAAGTTTAGCGCTGAAGTATTTCAAAACTGGAAAATGTTAGTGGATTTAAATCGTATGTTACCGCACAAACCATCTCAGATAGTGGCCTATGCGGAGCACATGAAAACTTACATATATAAAAATTTATCCGAATTGATTATTACGCTTGATGATACGCGCTTTTCACCGCTGGAGTTGAACTGATGATGCCAGCTGATTTGCTCTTACATGTATGGTATTTCCAGTGCAACAAGCAACCGGATGGACTGTGGACTGTTCAGGCGTAGCTGCCAGGCCTACCTAATTATGTGTGGTGTGGCAGGCTTTACGCAGTATGATGTGAACAGTGAACAAGGACGGCGAGGAAAACATCAACGCTTTCGAACGTCGAGACGTCAAGAAAATTTTTGGGCCTAGTGCGAATGAACGGCGGATGGCCAATGAGATACAACAGTGAGTAGTACCTATTATTGGATGAACCAGAAGCCGCCATCCTTGCTAGGATTTGAAAACTCCAGTGTTCAGGCCATGGAAAACCACAAACAAGATGGGAGGACAATGCAAGTTACACGTTGTTTGGTTTCTAAAATTGGAGACGTCTGAAGACGTAGACTTCGGGAGGCCAAGGACTGACAAAGGATTGTAGCGTCACACAAAAATTCAGAATGCACTATTCTATACTTTTTCTATACTGAGGCCAACTAAAGCTGATATTTAGGGCTATAAGTCGGTGATGCCGCCAGCATAGAGGCTCATGAACTAACTAAAAGATTTCTTTGAAGGAAAATCTTATAAAACAATGACTCACTTTATTTGAAATGAATTATTGGTCCCTCGATGATCCAAATCATGACATAAACAACCAATGATTAATGCAAGGCACTCAATTTCACCAAAGATTTTCCACCATTGTGTAGCCTGTAGAAATGTAGCAGATATTTACATAAAATTCGAGGTACATATCTAATTGAATCAGATAATTGCTATATCAACCCAAATTACTCACCGTCAAAATGGCAAACATCATTTGAGCAACGTTAAAAGCATGCCGCCAGTTATGATACGTAACATTTCGATAATTTTTCTTAACACTTAATAGCCAACGACACAATACTTCGTATTCGATATGAAATCTCTCGACAAAATCGAGATCTAGGAACATTCGTAGGCATGCCTGAAAGTAGATACGAATACGTGAAATAGATATGGTTGAGATGAAAACGACAAACAGAATAATTAGGAGCTAAAATCATTCAATACGCACTCTAAGTGTATCATCGTCTTCCATTCGAATATCATCGAACTTGAAGTCGTGAAGGTTAAAATGTGCCGCTGACGGTACCTTTAATTTCTGAAATGTGAGATGAGAACATAATTACCAGAGCGTCGTTTTATTTATATCCTTAATTGGCATAACTATGAATGAGGGATGTAGAGGGTCGCATTAAAAACTAGAAACATGTGTCCTTTAGAAATATGACTCTTAACTACTTTATCATTACTTGAAGTCCCAACCCACTCGGAGTTATAAACTTCCTGCTAGATCCTTATCATTCCTGACTAAAAGTTTCGCAAGCCGGTGTGAAAATTCTACTCACCCTTATTCGTTGAGCATCGTCAATTGAGGCAGACGCATGATAACTTAAAACTTCTAATGTAACACTTTGTTTGGCCATTGCAGCAATAGCTTTCTCATACATGTGCGTATTATGGATGCCCATCCCGCAGAAAATCGCGAAGGCTTCCACGAAATTCTCATCGTTTTTGGTAAAAATCTATGAAAATAAATAGTTTCAAAATATTTATTGTTAGCTGTTGTTAATTAGTGATAAAAGCAAATTAGTCCTTGGAGCTTGCTTTAAGAAAAGAAGAAAACTGAACGTGTATTCGGAATTCCTTTAGAGTAGCACAATGATACATTTTCTTATAGTACTTTAGCTACTTTATCATGGTGGCGAGGATTTATCAACTTACCATATCATTAAATTTATTAATAAGTTGAATTACTCCTATAATTTGACCTAATGAATTTTTAATAGCCATACAGAGGATTGATTTGTGCTTAAAAGCGAGGCCTTCATCTACACTAGGGTCAAAGCGGCCGTCCTCATAGGCATTTGGTATATTAACAGTCTGCAAAGAGGAAGGGAATTGGAAATAAATTAAATCAAATCCATAACCAGTTATGCCAAACACTCACCTCTCCTGTAGTCGCTACATATCCTGTAATTCCAATATTTATGGGAAACCTGGATTCGAACGGACTGAAAGAGATTTAGTTCAAGTCATCATCCTTTGCCAGGGAAAATACAAGAAACTTACCTCGTTCGTGAACTCGAATCGTCTTCACTCAAGTCGTTCGCTTCGAAATCGAATACCCGCGAAAAACTGCCCCGTGACGCTTGGTGCACCAACAAAATTTGAACTCTTTGGCATTGTATTAAACTCTGCATATGTGTCAAGATCCTGAATACCATATGCTCGATTGTGCTTTGCTCCTCAAATATCATGCGTGCTAAATCGAGCAAGACTTGATTACGTTTCACTTCTAACTGGGATTTCTCGTAGAGTTGAGCGTTTCGTAGACCGATACCGCAAAATTGAAGATATGATGCAAAGACCTAAAGTGATTATTTATTAAAATGTCGTTCAAGAATGGTAATCTAATCCCAAATAATCATCAGGTTTCTTCCATATAAAGAGAATATATGGTCTGGGTTTCTCCTCATAATAGGATTAGCAATACGGTCCTTTGTCTTGGCTTCGTCCTTTGAAGCGCATCTACAACTAATAAAATATAGGGGCGGACGATTCATTTCAAATATACAGACAACCCGTTTGTGAACGGGACAAAGGCTGAAGAAGGCTGTTTCAAGTTTATATTGCACTTTGACTCTGACTTTGGGTGTCGAAGTCTCTTATAATACTCTCTTATAGGCAGCGGAATTTTGGAAAGACTATCAGCGGAAACCGCCGATGTGGAGAATTCACGTCCCCTTTAATAGAAGTGGGTAGGTGACGTGTGTCATATCAAAGAATGTAATATTAAATTAGCATCACCGAGTGCGTTCCAAACATCATTTAGCAGCACCACATCACCGCATCTTGTGATAAGTGATGTTTTGTAATGTTCGTGCGGTTGTGATATCACATTACACATTACATTATCAAGTGGCGTGGCTGTCGAGTGGTTGTAGATTTGTTAGTTTTATGATTCCCTGCTCTCTGGCTGGCTTTGGCCTGGAAAAATAATTTCGGGTTTGGTCACACGACCGGAAACTTGCTCCACACAGCAAAGCGACTACAAAAAATATTGCATGTTCTACGTATTTTTTCTAGTCTGAGTATAAATGTATTGACGAATCATCGGTACGGTATAGGTATTTTAGGTAGCCTCCTGGGGCAGATAGTAACTGAGTTAGCTGGTCACTAAAGCTTGCAACTATCCCGCATATGAATGATTGGAGTTAGCTTACATGTCCATCGATCTTTCGTTGAGCTATCCAATCTAGTCTGCCATTTGGCCACTATTTCATTCTTGTTTTTTCTGGTATTGACTTGGCATATCGATCCCTTGGTGTCAGCCTTGACGAGAGAGAGGCAGGTGAAACTGGCTAACGAAAGTGATGATCCAGCAAACTTTTGTGGGTGCTTGATAAGACTTTCTACAAAACAAAATGCACTATTAAGGTGATACACATTTCTCAGTAAAGCAATTGTTTAAAGGGTAGTAGATGAGATTGAAAAGCTTGAAGAAAAAAGTCAGTTTTTTAGCAAAACTGCGATGAATATAAGTATTTGCTGAGTCTCTAGGGTCGCAATAGGGTCATTGGAAAGCTATACGAGAAATCAAGTGCATTCACTTCACCATCATTCAGATATTGTCTTAGTAAGCAGGGGACATTACTGCCATAAAAAATAGAACGACATAACAATAAAACCCGCAGTTACAAGAAACAGAACAAGAGTAGGATATGGGGAAAGAAACCTTTGAGCTCGGAGGGAAACCTAAGGAAGCGTTTAAGCTCGTGGTAAAGACAAGGTCTGGCCCGATTGTGCTGGCACCTAAAGCTAGTAAATTTTTTTGGGAACCATATTCTTATTGTTACATATAACAGTGAAAGTGATGAAGTAGGGAATGAATATTCTGGGCCGCTAATGGCCTGGAAGCTCTTCAAATTTTAATACTGATTTATTATGTGCGTAATGTTCATTCTTAAGGAGTTATATGGAATACTTTAAGATTACTCAAGCTTGGGGAGAGGAGGGCATAGAATTTTTTGAACATAGATACCCAACGAAACAGCTGAGTTAAAGGGATAATAACTGATCCATTCTTTATCTCTACGGCCCTGTCTGGTGTTTATTTATGTCATCTCTTCTGTCGTGATGTCTGCCATATTGTTCGACAGCTACTAATGCATGTATCCCGTATAGCCAGGATAGCCTTTTTCTTCCGTAGTTAACGTCAAAGCACATACAGGAGTGGGTTGGGGCAAGACCGATCTAGTGTCTCGAAACAGCAACATGATGGTGACGTATCTGGGTCTCCTCATATTTGATAGCATTCACGAAAGTGTGGTGATTTTTTCTTTACGTATTCCATATGCACTTTAAATTTTAGTTTATTTTCGAGCAATATTGCTAAGTATTTGACTGTCTCTTCGATTCTTATGGTCTGATTTTGAATAGTTATTTTGATATATTTCAGAGCTTTCGGCTTGTTACTAAGGCAGCCTCCGTTTTGGAATCTGGGAATACTAGTCTCACTTCAAGTTTTGAGCCAACCTTGGATCTGCCAGATTGTTCCATCCACTGCTGTCCCAACTTCATGGATGTGTTTTGCCACAACCATGGAAATATTGTCGGCGAACCCAACATTTACTCTTTCTGCTAAAAATAGGTCCCATAAGCGTGAACCCAGTACTGACCCCAGAGAAACCCTGATTGGGACACGATGTCTTCGTCACTTTTAGATTTTAGCTCCCTGTCAGGTAAGTAGCTAGCCATTGTATTCCTCAGGTAGCGCGAAGTATTCATTCTGACGAGCAACATTTTGATAGATGGCCAGTTCACCGAGTTAAAAGCATTCCTAGGTTTTTAAAGTTACTGTTTTTTTCTATCGGGCTTCAATTGTTTAAACGTAGCGAGCTACTCTTGAAAGTTTGCTCTTCTTCTCGGTCCTTGGACGATTCTTCGGTCTTGTAGGCGTGTTGCTCCAGGTACGTTTATTTTCTCATTCCTCTAATAGCAAGACGCGCCTCTTCCGTTGGGCGTCCTTCTTGAAATAGCTGCATCCTTATATTTTAGACCTGCCAATCTGGCATTCTAAAATTTTCTGTGGTATTTGACTTCGAACATTAATACCTCATGATTTTTATGCGCAAATTTCCCACTAATCAACGTCCATGTCTTAGGCAGAATGGATCAAGTGGTCAAAGTGGTGTCCATGATTGAACCTACACCGGCTTTACGTCCTAGGTTTGCCTCATCGTTATTCGCAATTTCTATTTCTAAAGCTGAAAATGTTTCAAGCAAGTTACAGCCTCTGATATAAATCCGCCAAACCATTAAAGTTGGTGTCGTTTCTTTTATCTTGCACGAAACCCTCTAGTCGCCCTTTGAATTCTGAGAACGCTTGCACCTGCTTCAAAAAAATTAATTCCACTTTTTTCAGGAAGGACAAGTGCTGTAGTTTATATGTCGTGGTGCCCTTTGCGAGGAGATATTGTCTACAAGGTAATCCTAGCCCGATTTTGAACTGAGAGTGAATCGTGGTGACTATATTCTTCTAAGTAGAGTTGTCAATTGAGTTTTGATGATTGTGGTCGTCAAGTTTCCGGATTCGCGATTAGGGTACCATGCTCAGCCTTCAGTAATAGCGTTATCAAAAATGTTTTTGGATCCAGAAATAGTTAATTTGGCGACATTGCCAACCGGGTCACGTGGCCAAGATATGCTTCTTTCTTACAATGTTCAGCCAAATGGTCAGGCGGTACGTGTTACTTGCACAATTAAGTGTTTGGGAAAATACATCTGGAATCTTTCATATCCGGCAGAACGAAAACGTGAAATATCAATCAATCCTACACACCATCGTTATCGATTCTTGCTGCCTACATAAGTATCCAACAAGCTTACGTCATTTCGCCGTTGCTTGGTGCCATATAGCGCCAGAGCCTACTCGTTGGCTATCCTGGGATAGTGTTTTGGCCTCTCCCAAATGGTCACCTAATTATTGCTTCTTCCATAGGTACTTAACCAGTATGTTCAAAACAGTCTTCCGTTTGCTTATCTCCAACCAGATTACTTCGATGGCACGACGCACACATCGACTAATAAAAACTTGGAGTTTTTGGGTAAATGTGGCAGTCGAAACTGTCTCAACAGTTGAGATGTCCGCACTTACAGATTTATTCCGATAATGAATAACATCAGCGTCGGAGTCTAACCCTGTCGGGCTCTATTTTGGATCTTAAATTTCACTGAGATTGAGATTTTAATTCGATGCAGCACATTATATTTTACGCAGTCATACGTATACGCCTGAGATAATAGATATTCATTTCTCCGGAAGGCCCTTTTATGTAGAGAACCCTAGATACCATCCTCGTTCAAGCTATCGACAGCCTTCTGAAAATCGGTTACAAGCATGTAAAGCGTAGGTCTAAACTCTACACCTTGTTCTACAATGACCAGGTTGGTTAGTGTAAGAAGATATTGGGTAGAGACCCGTCTGCTCTCGATTGATCAATCTCCCGAGCTATTCTTTGAAGCGTTCTAGAATTGTTTTAGCTATTATCTTTGCAACTGCAGGGGGAAGTAAATTCCCTTACAATTGTCGTACTCAAGTCGGGTGTTCTTCTTCGTAACGATCATCCCCATCTTCCAGTTGGTTCCTCCACTATCGAACAACAGCTGGATTATGACTCTAGAAGCAGCGGATGCAGCATAGGAGCGAAAATAAGCAACTACTGATCGAGCTATAATTTATATTATTATCCGTACGCGCCGGTCTTTTAAAACCTAACTGAACTTGGGGTAGGTTTTGTGCTCGAACAATCTGACCAGGCGGTGGAAGTTGTAGAATGCCTCAAACTTCTCCTTGTGTTTTCCCCGTCACATTTTCGCTACTCCAGCTTGAGTGTGTTCTCGGCAGTTACGCCATTGAACCTCACTTAACCCAGAATGTCCAATCTGTACCGCATGCACCAGCAGACGACTTTCCGATCGCTTTTTGATAAATCAACACATGGTTCCTGGTGTTTGTTTCCCCTGCATTCCCAAAAAAGATCTAAATTATCTGTAAGAGCAATTGGCACGTCAAAGCTAATCTGACTACAGCCACGAGCAATTATTCTTCCAGGACCCCAGCAGCTCATTCATCCATGGAAATCGATTTTCCAGGTCAATTTACGTTTGTAAAACTTAAGGGGCATTCAAGTCAAGTTTAATAAATGTATTTTTAAACATCACAGAAATATATGCCAAAACTATTTGGAAAAATTCAATATATAAAAAAAATTATAGACACAATTGTGAACGCCCGTAGAATTAGTTTTGGTGGCGTCGAGCGCGGTTTGCGCTATAGCTGCTTCGCCTCGTGCATATCTAACTGTTATATTTGCATGTAAAATACATATTGTATTTAAATACACTATTCTGTTGCTTTGTATCATTCATCGAAAAGCACATATTATAATTTCTTAAGTTTCGAACAAGTGTGTGAAAATGATAAGCGTGCATAAACAAACTTCTCGAAGGAATCCTCGCTCCAAACAGCCCATTCGTTGCCAGACAAGTTCTAGACGTAGCATCATGAATAGCTGCATGTGCTTTTAATGAAGGAGCATGAAAAGTGGCTACACTGGTATGACTTCCCCGGAAATGTATGCTGTATATCGCAAACTGATTGAAGGAGCACCGTAAATTAAAACAAATCGGGTATGAAAGGTTTTGTGTATTTCTTTTATAAAGACACTTAAGGGGGGTTTTGCAGCCAATTACTAAAAATTATCGCAATATAGTATTATTAACTTTATTTGGAGAGATATCCTTATGAAAGATATTTCGGAGCCTAGACACCATATAGCGGCAGCTTCTTTTTCAGATTTTTTGGTAGTTTCTGACCACCAACCCAGACTTATAATTTGATACCCCTCACGACTACACATGCTGAAAAAAAATGTACACCCCCTTTTGCATGTATGACGATCTCCCCTTAAATTTGTCGTTAAAGGATGTAACTCACTGTGTCCGTGGGCGTTCACAGTTCCCACCTTTCCACCAAATTTCGTGTTAATCGCTATAACCGCTTCCGAGAAAAATGCGTATGACAGACAGACAGACAGACATACAAGCAAACAAACGGACAGACAAACATAAAAACCGAGGTTTTGTTTTACACAATTTTTTTATTTAAGAGAGGGACAGTACTCATGAAAATGCTGCGCTCGAACGAAAAAAGAACAAATCGGGCAACCGAAAGCTCCACCCTTTAAGTATAAAGGGCTTTGCGTTTCCCTATGTGAGGAACGATTAGTACATGACAGTTCCATGTGTACATAGGTAAATATTCAACTGTGTGCTATCCCTTAGAGGTCAATTTACACGAAAAAAATGTCTGGAAAGCACTGTATTGATAATAGTCAACGTTATAGGCTTGACACTAGGAAATGTGATGAAGTTAACCTACAACAGATACAAAAAAAACTGGGGAGAAGTAGATTCTTGATGAATGGAATTTTAATATTTCACTCGAATGTCAATTATTCTTGTTAATTAAGACATCAGCATCTTATTTGCATGGCTTGGGATGCAGTTAATTCGTACAAAATTGTAAAGTTTGAACTCCTATAACTTTGACACTAATAGTCGGATGTCCATGGCATGCGTATGCGTGATACTGTCTATGCCCGCGCAAAATTTAGTACTCCTAGGATGAACTTAAGGGGGGTTTTCAGCCAATTTTTAAAAGTTGGTAATATACTATTAGTAAGTTTATTTGAGCAAATATCGATATGGGACATATTTTGAAGCCTAGATTTCATATAAGCGCACCTTCCTGACTTTTATCGAATTCGTAGATTGAGTAATTTCCGAAAGTGGATCTTGTCTCACTTTAAGTGGGTACATTTTGACTCCTTGCTCGCGCAATTTACAGTTCGCTTGAAAACTCTATCCGATTCGGAAAGTATTAACCCAAACCTTTCATTTGATACCCCACCGATGAAACAAAATCGTTACATCCCCCTTTCGCGTAAATGGGGAACTCAACGTAAATTTATGTCACTCACCGTATGCGAGGGATTTCATAGTTCCCATATGTCCATCAAATTTCGTTTAGACTGGTTGAGCCGTTTTGGGAAAAAGTACGTGTGACAGACAGACAGATAGACAGATAGACAGTGAATCGATTTTAATAATTTGTGTAAAACAAAATCTTAAAAACCATATGTAAACAATTATACGTGCTTTCTGTGCTATATAGAACAGTCGCCCTTTTTTCCTTTGATTGATTACTCTGTTCGTAATTGGCCAAAAAGTGAATATCACTGAAAAATGAACTCGTCCAACTTAACGGCAAATAACGGTATTTAGAAACATGGGATCGCAGTGTCATGCGTGGCAGCATGCGCCAATTGTTTGGATAGTGTTCGTGGTACAGTGCGAATGATTATACCGGACAAAGTGTAAATGTTGGATAAAATAATAATATTTTTGGATTTTTTGTATTAAAAATTAGTGAGTAAAAAAAATTAAGAGAGTAGAAAAAATTAAAAAGATTTTTTCGCAATAAAAAACACTTCAGAAAAATGAAAACTTCCAATCCTGCGAGTGCATTGTAAAGTGTGGATGAACGTCTGAAATTTTTATTATTCGAGATTGAAGGCATGTTCTATTCGCCATATTGCAATTTTTATCTTTAGTGATTAAAACAAGTTCAATTCGAATGGTTCTGATGATTTTAAAAATTTTTGGGAGGAGGTTCGCCAAGAGTGTGAAACACGATACCCTTGAAATCTTAAGGAAAATTATCATTAATCATTATCAAAATCCATACCATTTTATAGGCTGATTTTGGATATCATGGAAGGTCCCCAATTAGCTTTGGAAGGTATAAAATCGACTCCATCTATTCTTGCTGCATGTTGGAAAACGTACTTCTAAAGTTTGGTATTGGTCTATCGCCTTTAGACTGGACATTGCAACAGGACAACGCAGTGATTGACACGTTTCGAACCAAATTACAATTTTCTGGTGTTGAAAAATATCGCAATGTTGCAACGCTGCAGGTCTTCATTTAAACTTCATAGAAAATCTACGGGTAATTTATTTAACCGCATTTTTGCTGAAGACTGTCCCCAAGCTCAAAGTTGCCATTTAAGGAAATTTGGAAAACATTGAGAATATGCGTCTGAAATCCCTCATAAATTAAATCAAAGGACGTGTAATGGAAAAACAAACCCTGTCTGGTATATTTATTTTGTTTGACTTGTTTTTTTAATAATTATTATCTTTTGTTGTTGCATATTATTATTTTAATGAAGTGAGGATTTATTACTTAATGTATTTATGCTCCGATTACATAAATAATAAACAAAAAGGAAATGGATTAAATAATTTTATAATAAATTTGATACTATCCGGTATAATTATTTCGCGCACTGTACTAAGGAATATGCCAACGGATAGGTTCTTTTTTTGGGACAACTCAAATCAGAAGTGTATACTGTCCCAAACTTTGCGAGCAGAGGTATTAACTGGGGGCATCGTGTAAATTCGACCGTAGCAGTCCGCAGAGAAAGACTACAAAGATGATTTGCTTAAAAGTCATAATGTTCAATTTCACTTACTACGGGAAGCTGGTGCTTCGGGTATAAAAATTTTGTGCTCATCTTATGTGAGAAACTTTCTAGGCACATTTTCCATTCGCATATGGCTAAAAACCCAAAATATTTCTTCATATTCTTTTAAACTACAAGAAATACATATTACAGCTCACGCTAAACAAAAAAACATTGCCTATTGGCATGTATTCTATATGCATGTATATAAAATGATGGCGCATCAATTTTCGATTTACTTTGTGCATAAAAGTGCACATATGTACATATAAAGTATGCAGATAGCATACCGCTTGTTCAATGTACAAATATATCTATCTGAATTACGCACTACTTCAAAGCTTCATTTACATACTTATGTCTGTCTGAAGTTATCGATATTCATATACAAATGATTAAAAAACTAAAATGAAATGTATCCCTCCGACTTCCCATTCAAGTGAGCTCACGTTGCAAAACAAAACCTTATTAAAGTCGGTTCAATGTCTGTCTGTCACACGAACTTTTCTCAGAAACGGCTATACCGAATGACACGAAATTTGGTGAGAAGGTGGGAACTGTGAACGCCCAGACATGCACTGAGTGATATCCTTCTATGTTGAGGTAAAGGGAATCCCCATACATGCAAAAGGGGAGTGTAAAACTTTTTTCATCGAATATAGTCATGTTGGGTATCAAATGGAAGGTCTCGATTAGTACTTTTCGGAGCCGGTGGAAAGTGAAGATTTTTTAACAGACTCATTCTCAGAAACTACAGAACTGAAAAATCGGAAAAAAATCATGAAGCTGTGTATAGTGTCCAGGCCTCAAAATAGTCTTCATATCGATATCTGCTCAAATTAAGTTAATTATAGTATATTTCCAGATTTTTGGGGAAATTGAGTAAAACCCCTCCTTAAGTTTATCCCAAAGTTATTAAAGTTAGTAATAGTATAGAATATAATATGAAGCATATTATCTCCAGTTTGATCAGAATCATACTAGTACTAACAAAGCTACAGTAGCTGAAAGTTGACTTTACCGCCTAAATTTACTACACCTAAATATCAATACCAAACTAAAGTGATAAAGTGACATGCTAAAGGCATATACATAACGGGCTACGTATAAATGGGACAGTTTTGCACTAAAATATACTCACAGAAAAAGCAAGCAAAACCTTTCATAACTGAAGCGTCCAGCTTCCGGTTTCCCGACTTGTTTCAGATTTTTCAATTGGATAGATTGGGGGAACGAGAGCTGTTACACTTTTTGGAGGTCATATCTTGAACCCTTACTCCGTACGTTTCACCCGAGATCAAATATAGGATCAGTTTCGAAAAGTACTAATTGAGTATTTTCATTTGACACCCCACCTTCCATTCACATGTATGTTGTAAAAGGGCGATTCAAAATTTTTTCTCGGAATATAGTCGCGAGTGCTATTAAAAGTCGGGGGAGCTCTTCTTGCTGCACTCTGTTCAAAGCAGTTATAGTCAATGAGGAATTAGATCCCAAAATGTTTAAGAAGGAGTGAAAAAAGTAAAGATCTTCCTAACTTAAAATATCCATGACGACGAGCTTCTAATCCTTAACATTGATGTTCCTATATTTTCACCATCCTGCTCACACAAATTGAAGGAAATTCACTCAAAATGGTTTATTCTTTCTGGAATTTTTATTATCCCTTACACTTTACTCAGAAAACCTTTTCATTTTCACTCAATCTGCCCTCCTTCGTTCATTACGAATAACAAGAAATGATGATAGATGTAACCATTAAGCTTTTATTTACTTTAAATGGATCTTTCTAGTCATCCGTTTCCATACCAGATTAAGGGAATGAATTGCTGGTGGCATCCTAGACTAACACACGTAATGGAACATCCAAATTAATTTTCCATCTTGAAATAAAAGTTAGGCTGTCGTCGCCTTGGAATAACCTCCATCAGTCGAGGACCACAGTGACGACGTTGACGGGGACTACTTTAATGAATTGGAAATCTATTTCAAAGAAAATATTTTTCTTGTAGTCAGTATTGACGTCAATATTTGGAGGAGTTCCGGTGGAATGGATTAAAGGAGACTTATCCTCATGACTTAGTCAAGTAAAGAGAAACTAGGATAAAGTGAAATTGTGAAAGTAACACGAAGAGTGTTGTGAAAAATATTGAATTACTTTTGTAATTGGAGTTTTCTTGAACAATCTTTTGGAACTAAAATATTTTTAGTATCCATGAGTCTTTGAACCCTGGACATTGTATTTTCAAGTAAGTTTGCAACTCCAAGGGGCCGTGTCGATCGACGACCGACTGACTTGGATTGGCATTGATTGATATTGCTCTCTAGGCAAAGGTGATAGATGAAAATAAATTATATCATGTTCAGATCCTGTTTTTGAGTGGTGGATTACAGACTGAACGTAGCTATTATATTTGAATATCATAGGAGCAACTTCGCATACATCCATTCACCACAAGCGAGCATAAATCTTTCAAAGATGAAAAAGTTTAAGTGCTTCTGTAGCTATTTATCTTATAGGATGTTTAGAAATAAATGGATCTCCCCTTTCTCAAAACCAAGTGCTATTGTTTTCGAAACTAAATATGTGTTGCTAACACCTCAGTTTTTATTTAGGCTGAATACCATCACAGGGCATCAGCATTGGCATCAATACGACATAATCCAAAGTTTCTTTTCAATTGTGCACACAGAGTCAAACAGAAACAACAAAGTCAAATATGTTGACATAGGACAAGGCACATCAAGCAGCATTCCAAGAAATCTCCATCATCCACGAAAAAATCACCCCGCCGCGCCAAAGCTCAGAGCAAATACATACTAAAGCGGCAACAACAAGAACAATAAACAGGAAAAAAGCAGACTGAGCCAAGACTAGGGGACCTGTAACCATACGCTAAAGGAAATTGAAAGGAGCTCCTTGAGTCAGAACAAACCTTCTCGTCGTTCTCCGTGAATGATTCTCCGTTGAGTTTGTTGATAACTTGTGCCACCCCAACAACATCGCCCGATGAATCCTTAATCGGCATGCATAGCAGCGCCTTGGTTCGATACCCTGTCAGACTATCGATTTCTCGATTAAATCGTTCATCCTGTAAGCGAAAATAGAGAAGAAGCGTTAGAGGAGAGTGGCATAAATAAACAACAGATTAAAGTGAATGTATCTACACAAATAAATAAACAATCAGAAAACATGGAAACGTGATTAAACATTGGATACTCTTCGGTTACACTTTGGTAAACCGTTGATGGAGGGATTGATGGAAGGCCCCATTTTGCATTCAAACTGATTGAAATGTTTCTTCCCCATTTCCATTTGTGAGCTCAAATCACTTACCTTATAAGCGTCGGGAATATTCACGGGCTCACCACTCTCAGCAACATGTCCTGCAATTCCAGTGCCCCACGCAACGCGCACCTCTTCCTGTTGTTCCATTTCCTCCACGGTACTCCGTGAACAGACATCAAAAAGTTTTGAAACCAGACACCTGCGACAAAGAAACGAGAAAGCAAGAAAAGAGTTAGCTTCCAAATTAAAACGAAATTTAATTCTTTTTGATGAATGCCAGACTTTTCACAAAAAAACCTTTTCTTCCGTTATTCCTCATCGTCACACTCGTGTTTCCTACGCTCAAAAAGGACCGAGTTTCACATTATGAGTTATGCCATTCTTGCTCGACTTTCATTTCGTCGGAGAAATATGCGTGCAAATTTAAAATGTACAATTTATTTATTTCTCCAGAGTGAGGGGAGTGAGAAAAGACCTTGCATTTGTCATTCATGGCAGGCGAGAGCGCTTGATAAAAAATGTATGTGCATTACAATGAGTTGATCTCAGGAGAAGGGGTGAGGGCACCCTCGAATGCAGAATACATGAACAAAGCTCTGGCCAGGGCAGCCAAACGTCAAAGTAAAAGGAGTGACGACAAGCACTTCCCTTAGCCCCGGGAAGACATAAATGAATAACAATAGTGAGGCGGACACAAATCGAATGCTTGAGAAGTTTTCCTCGCAGAAAAGTTTATGGTTTTCTGGCCAAAGGGAAAATGATGAAGAGCAAACTTCTACTTTTTCTTCTAAGAAAAGTTTCAGACGGTATCCTTTTGTCCAGAAGCACAGCGATTTCGATCTTTCCTTAATGTTCGTCAGCAGTTGGCGTGGAAAAGTTTATCGTGCTATTTCGGGTTGACCATGCAAAAAGTCGAAACTCTGTACTTCCAAGTTTTGAAGAAAATTCGTTGGTGTGGGTTGAATTTGAATTTTATGGTCAATGGTTCAATTCAATCCCAATAAAATAATAATCAAAGAAACTAAAAGATGAATATTGTAGCAATTATAACTCCTTATTATCATATAATAATGAGCCGTGTTGTCGGGTCCAGAAAATGAGAGAGAGAATGAGTAAGTTGAAAAGCATAAACTATTCTTTGAGGTGGTTAGCGCGCTACCTAGTTTGATTGTTAACTTAGCTACACCAGAATAAACTGCAAAAATTTCAAAGCGAAATTCGGTTTCGTGAGCGGTAAACCGAGCGATTATCGGGTACAGGCTCAGACTCGACCGACTAGGTAGTCGTTTTATGTCCTTACGTAAACTTGTAGCGCTATGTAAATAGCGTATTTATAAATACTCGGAGTCAGTTCCTTCTACGACTGAATTTGTTTTTTTAACTATATTGTAATTACGAATGAGAAATGGTTTCTTATTTGAAAAACGTCTTTATAAACAATTTTTTTTTTCAAACGTCTCAAAATAACGTCTTTCATTTTGGCGGGAATTTTAACTCAAAAAGTAATAAACCGATCATTATGAAATTTGCAGGTATAATTCCTTATAAAATTACTAAGAATATGAGCCAACATTTGGGATAATATCATGTTCTTAATGGTACTTTTTTTGCATTATTTGTAAAAAAGTGGCGCAAATTGAAAAACAATTTTCAACAGCCGCAAAAGTTTTGATTGATGATGATTTTTATCCGCATTGGGATTCATATATTATATTTGGAAAATAAGTTAATAATGTAAAATTATTAACTTACTGTCTACATGTCCCACAATTGATAAAATGTCCAAATTTGATTGAATTCTACACAATTTTCCCCACTTAAAAAAAATTCTCAAAAACACGTGAAAATAGGTCTTCTAATGTGGTTTCCCCCCTTAAGGGCACTTTTCATATCCAGAGCGCAATTAGTAGTGTTTTCAAATTTGTAATTTCTCGGAAATGAAATAATATATTAATTTGCTTTTTTGATTTAAAAAATGAAGAATTAGATCAAAATAAAAAAGGTATTTGTTTGTTGTTGTTATACCCATGGTTGTATTTGATGTTGAAATTTCCCCTTTTTTTGAGAGTTGATCAATTTCTCCTGCTTTGTGAACCCGAAGAAGAAAGTTCAAATACAGTTTCACACATCCAGTTATGGCCCGAACTAGAACTACCGGGATTGATAAAAAAGTAGAAATTTGGCAACTTTTAAAAAATTAAATTTCAAAATCGTTGTCATTTAAAAAAAAACTCCGAAAAACGGGACTTTATGTCCATCCAGTAGTTCCTGAGAAAGATAAGGAGAAGCTTTGAAAAACACGTATTTTCGAAATAAACGCGTTCAAAATTTCAGAAGATGTTTGCGACCATTCGGAGTGCAAAATTTGTTAATTTCGAAATTGAATAATAAATGGCAGAGCAGTCTCACAAAACCGAAAATTCTGGTGTCATAAATACAATTCATATGAAAAATGTGCTGTTTTCCTGACTTGCTTTCAGGAATAAAATTTAAAAAAAAATATTACTAGTTTCGACTTGAAATTTCGAGGGATGGGTTCTTATGACTATATTTTGTTTTTTATTAAAAAAAATTCCAAAAAAATACTGACTATGAAAAGTCCCCTTAAATATGAAGTATACCTAATAACTAGGCGGTTAAAATCGACCCCCGCCTTGGGAGCAAAGAAGCGAAATTCTCATGATGATCCAAAGATTTACTTGCTGCCAGACCCCATTTAGTTTGATACTTCAAAGATCACCTCACCAAGCTTTAGCAAGCAACAAATGAAATGGAATCCGGAGAACTTCTAATCATTTGCTTTCAATTTATTCTCAGCTATAAGGAATACAGAGAAACATCGAATAATACAAAACAATAAGAATAGACTCAATACTGTACGCAAACTGGGTTATCAGACGAGGTAATATCACGAAACTGTTAATATACATGTTTCTGAAAACAACAATCAAGCGAGGTCAAGTATAATTTAGGCCCGCTTTAAAGACAGTTGCAAACGGAAAACAGCGAACGGTAAGAGTCCGCCCGCGAGAATGAGAAATATTTCAATAAATACTATGCACAAACAAAGACTTCCGATACAAAAGAAAAGAAGGATTTATCAGCAACTGAATGCAGTCTGGCGGTCAAAAGCTGGTATAGGTCCTGAGGCGAAAGTGTGGATATGTACCTAGGATGGAGGGCAAAACCTGCGAAACGCCTGCTGATCCAATACCCAAAAACTCCGCTACCAAACCCTATCTCCATCTCCACTTGGTGATCATTGGAAGCTCTTTTTTTTAGCGAGAAACTGCAGACAGAGGCGAGTCTCCGGTGCCTAAAAATGGACAAAATGTGCCAACTGATCCTTCAGATTGCAAGTTGGGTAAAGCTGTCAACCCTACATAGAAAATAATTGTTACGAAATTACAAACACAAAGCCTCGAACTGAATTGACAACACAACGACGGCACCAAAAAGGACAATTGATTGCAGCAGGTGGTATGTGCCAAGAATAGATTTTCTAATCAGCCAAAAAATGAAACCTTTTGTTATCGGCTTTGAAAACATAAGCGAACGGCTGTGCACTCTGCGCTTCCTAGGTAAATTTTGAAATGCAAGCCTCATTAACGTTCATGCCCCAACAGAGGAGCCTGGAGACTAGGAGGATACCTTTAACGAAGCAGTGGAATCAACCCTTGAAGCCTGCTCCAGTATTATATCAAAATCATATTTGAAGATGTTAAGTAGGGTTCGATAATCTGATAACGACTAACATCTACATGCCGCAATGCCGTAATAAAAAACAATGTAAATGAGCAATGGGGCGGAAGAATGATGCACACCAAGCAATGTAGCCGATGGACAATTACAGAGGTATTATATCGCTGAATGACATCTATCTATATTCTACAATATCTTGATAACCAAGAGAGCTGCCCTTCGAGAGGGAAAAAATTATCTTGTTGATGGAACGGCGGATATCGTGAAGAGTAGGTTTGTGAATATTGACTAGCATTGGGCAACTATTAAAAATGCTCATTTCTCAGGGACTATTTATACAAGACTTGGCTGACTACGGAATCCTGGAAGCAAATTAATGAATATAAGTAATTGAAAGAATTGATGGACTGCACGCGATGGAGTACATAGCGCATTAAAACTCCTACACCGTGAGAAATCCCGAAAAATTCAACCATTTTTATAAAATTGACTTTCATCATCATCATCAACGGCGCAACAACCGGTATTCGGTCTAGGCTTAAGGAACTCCAGACATCCCGGTTTTTCGCCGAGGTCCACCAATTCGATATCCCTAAAAGCTGTCTGGCGTCCTGACCTACGCCATCGCTCGATCTTCGGCAAGGTCTGCCTCGTCTTCTTTTTCTACCATAGATATTGCCCTTACAGACTTTCCGGGCTGGACCATTCTCATCCATACGGATTAAGTGACCTGCCCACCGTGACCTATTGAGCCGGATTTTAGCCACAACCTGACGGTCATGGTATCGCTCATAGATTTCGTCGTTATGTAGGCTACGGAATCGTCCATCCTCATGTAGGGGCCAAAAATTCTTCAGAGGATTCTTCTCTCCAACGCGGCCAACATTTCGCAGTTCTTCTTGCTAAGAACCCAAATTTCCGAGGAATGCTTGAGGACTGGTAAGATCATTGTCTTGTATAGTAAGATCTTTGACCCTATGGAGAGACGTTTCGAGCGGAAGAGTTTTTGTAAGCTGAAATAGGCTCTGTTGGCTGACAACAACCGTGCGCGGATTTCATCATCGTAGCTGTTATCCGTTGTGATTTTCGACCCTAGATAGGAGAAATTATCAACGGTCTCAAAGTTGTATTCTCCTATTTTTATTCTTCCCGTTTGACCAGTACGGTTTGATGTTGTTGGTTGGTTCGTTTTCGGTGCTGACGTTGCCACCATATATTTTGTCTTGCCTTCATTGATGTGCAGACCAAGATCTCGCTTCGCTTGCCGCCTGCTCGTTCTGGATGAATGCAGCTTGTGCGTCTCTGACTTTACATTCCAAAAGGATAATGTTCAGATACATATAAGACATAAAACTATTGACTAATCTGCTCCTTAACAAATCAATTTTATCATTTACTATTTTCTCGGTATTTTATGGATAAAATTTAATGTAATAGTGTTAACAAGGCTTTCAGACGATCTTATGGTAGGCTCATAGTTATAAAATACACCATAATAGAACGCTTTTAACGCTTTGTTATAGCATCATATATGTAAATCCACGTAGACTATTTTTATTATTATCAACTTACTTCTTCGATCCCTCTGTTCCATTACATCTTCCCTGTACTAAAAATAATGACCCTCGATCAGCGTTCAGCAGAATTGATACATTTTGAAGAATCTTATGACATAGTGATCGGACATCGAGATCATTACAAATATCTTTAACCTGAAACAATTTGAGAAAAAATATCAACATTACTTTGAGTTTAAACGTAAAAATATTAGAAACAATGAAAAATATAAGATTATGACTCCGTGCTGAGAACATTTTTTTCTGAAATTAACTAGTACGACCAAGCTTGCCAAACTCGCAATTACATAAGATAGGTTAAAAAGTAGGTAGTGAAACTAGCAAAGTGGATACAAATTACTATAATTTATTGAAACTCTGAAGAAGATTTGAATGCGAAATTCTCCGAGATTCTAAAACAAAAAAATCTCCGTCACAAGAACACATAAACCCGATTTGAATTGATTCAGGCAAGAACAGACCCAAATATCCTTCACTACATATTCGAAACAAGCCTATTGTCAGTAAAACAGCTTCAATTTTTGAACAGTCAACTTACTTTATAGTCTGTTAGTGCCAAAGATTGCTGAGCATTTTTCTCGAGACTGACGTAAAAATGCAGGATCAAGAACTATTTTCAATATACTCCAGCTTACGCTCTCCTTCCCAGGATTAAGAATCCTGGTGGGGCTCACAGTGAATGGAATGGCTAAAACTCAATATTGAATATTTCTAGATATCATTAGAAAGTCTTTGGAAACTTAGTAAAACTCCTAGAATTTGTCTTCGAAAATTTATGCTGCAATAAGAAATAAAAAGATTCTTATTAATAATCGTTGGCGCAACAATCCAATTGGATCAGGGCCTTGAAGCGTGTTAGAGCACTTTGTTCAAGACCGTAACGGTACACTACAGTACACTGTAGGAGGCAATGTGTTCAGCATTGCGCTCGCCCGAGATTATTACCCTGATTTGACTCAGATACTCAATTCACAGATGAGTCGACTGGTATCCGACGTCAAATCACGATACAAATTGCACTGCCACCAATAAGATTTGAACGGTGACCTTCCGTACGACAGCCTTGTGCTCTAACCACTCAGCAATCTGGACAAAGATGCTTATTACTTCTTCTTTTTCTTCAGCCTTTGTCCCGTTCACAAGCAACTATGATCGAGGAATTGGTTAATTTCTAGTGTCCTACAACCCCCGGCTGAGGAAGTTCTTCGGACGAAAACGTCACAATTACTCTCAGTTCAAGATCAACTGACGGTTTTCCTAACTTAGAGCCTTAGACATGAATCCAACAGAACTCTATTCCTAGAGATGTCAAAATCGATTGAAGCGAAGCGCTACGGAAGAATCATTCGCTCCCTATGCTGGCCCGCTTTGGGATAGCACTTTTTTATTGTTACGTACCAAAAGTGTCTGAAGCTTTCGGAGGGGAGTTTCTACATGGTGGCAACGCCGAAAAAGTTCATCGTTCAAGATAGTTTCGGAGGAGACTACACTGATGATATGACATAGGTATGTGCTGAGGAATGCTAGGTACCCTGAAATAACAGCGGTAATCATTTTCCAAGCGCCACTCCCATCAAAAGTGAAAACAGATTTCGCGCCTACCTAAGCATACAAATTAATGTAAATAGGAAGAATGCGGTTTCCCGTCACATGGGGATCATGATCTTTGTTGGTGTTTATCTCCAATCCAACTCTGCTTACAAGATATTCCAGACAGATCTTGGTTTTTTTCGCCTTTGCCGGGGGCAGGCGAGGCGATTCTTATCCCGCTTATATTGGAGCACTCCCTCCTCAAAACTGAAATTTCTGTACTGCGGACAGGGAGATAAATGGCTATGTAATTTCCTCGCGCTAAAAATATTCAACTTCAAAAAAAAAAGTAGTTCCGCAAGTATCAAAACATCAGAAAACTAAGCAAGAGGCTGTTTGAAATAATAAACTTGTTGTTTCTTTTTCGTTGGTGTGGATATTTATTATAGTCAGTTAGCACTGATGAAGGCAACATGTGGTTCCCGAAATATTGGTATTTGCAAGAATAAATATCCACACCAACGAAAAAGAAACAACAAGTTTTTTATTATTTCAAATAATTAATCGTTGGAAACGCCGCATAATTATACTCAGACAAGAAAGAAGCCTTAAAAGCAACAAATTATCACAAAACCTAGCCATAAAACCTTCGAGTATACACTCAATTTTCCTAAGTAGAAGTAGAGCCAATCTAACAACGGCAAATTAGTACCATGTTTAAGGATGTCATTCACGTTCATTTCAGCCTGTCAGCTATGCCGGAAGGGCCTACAGCGCCCCCACACATACCGACAAACCAAACGACATCATTAGTTCAACTCTGGATGTAGAACGGCTTGAGACGCAAACTTAGATATTTCCGTGTGTGATCATTTATAAAAAATATTTACCAGGGATCAAAATGACCATAAACAAACATGTCTGGCCGGTTGGTCGATATGTTTTTTTAGGGGGACGGTTTAGGCGTAACTAACAGGCTGAGCCGAGTATGAATTCTTCACCAAGGAACTACCCACAAGAAGCTGGCTGACAAAGGTATTGCTAAGAAAATTGGCTTCCCATCGGTCATTTGCTCTGCATCATATTATATTTTTAAACCTCAGGTTAATCGAGTCCTATGTAACCTGGCGCTAGGGATAGGGACCAAAAACGTAGCCGGATAACGAAGACTAACACTCAAATATTTCTGCAGATGTTCAACTTTACATTTACCTTAAGGTATTTTACTTACAGTGCAGAAGTACAGCAAGTTTGGCAGCCTTATGATTTGACCATGAAATGTAACGTACCCTCGCTTTGACTCTCTATGATTTTGAGTATCAATTATCACCATTTGTTTTTTGTAACTTTAAGCTTCATTTAGAATAATTTCTTTGGAATAATGATATATTTCTACCCATAATGACAAATCACATCTCGACGATACCTTACCAATTCAAAAATTAGCTCCTTCTCATCCAACTGCTTCAATTCATTCCTTGATAACCTTTGTGGTCGACAACTGTGCAAATGTCCCAATTGATTGTTATACGCATGAATATATCCTTCGTTTTGTGTTCCAATACTCAAAAATGTTGGTGTTCCGTCTATAGTATTCACAATTGGTTTTAGTAAGCCGCCACGTTCAAATTCATGTGCTGATATTTTCCTGTAAAAAAAAGAAATCATAGAGAGTTTATTCAAAAAAGTTAATTTACCTTATATTTATATATATTTAAAGCATTTGAAGAACTAATTTTAGATATGTGGATTGTGACTGCAAAGGTACATATCGCATATGAATGGGGATAGAAACGAGTAACGCTAGAAGCAAACAGCTCTTTCACATAACAGCCAGGCTGGGATTAATCGTAGTTAATGCCAGTACCACTACAAACTTGGGAGACAACGATGTGAGAAAGCCACCCTGAAAGTCACGTTAGTGTTACAAAGTTCTAATGGCTTGCGAAAGAATCGACATCGTAATCAACAACCGAGACATATTATTTAAAAATGCAGATCTTACTGATCTAACATGAGTACCTACCACGTAGACATAATCTCGCGGTCCTCTTCGAACACAGATTAATTTGCCGACCACAATCAGAATTCCATCGTGGCTAGTATCGTGGTACTGGTTCATTTTGAGAGGTTGAATTTGTTCAGACACATAGCGTAAAGTTCCTGATCGCCTTTAACTCGCAAAGGCCAGTGTTGACCATTGTCCATGTCTGGATCAAGTAGACTCACACCTCTCAGTGGTAGCTTTAGATAACCGTAAGACAACCGTCATGTGGTGAACAAACGTAAACGGCTTCTCAGCGCATACTCTAATAAAGGGAGCGCTGAACCTGGCAAGAGGTATAAATTGCACTCATCCATACCAGTGGAACACAGCGATGGAACATATACCCCAGGTGGCAGCCCGGTTGTACTTTAAAATCCACCCTCTCAGGAGGTCGGTCCTACGGATTCTGGGGAGGACTTTTTACTGCATTTGATTGACCCTTTTAGTAGGAGTTCAAGGGTTGCAAAATTATCACCATCTATCAAAAACGTAACCCAAATAACAAAAAAAATATCACTAATACCAAAGGAAGGAAAAGCTAAAGCGATAAAACCAACTATTAGTGTAGCGAAAAAACCTCAGGAAATAGAAAATTAGGAACTGCGCGAAAAGTTAGAAAAATTTACATTGCAGCTTAGTGTCCAAATTAAAGAACTACAACAGGAAACGAAAAGGATACCACACAGATGAAGAATTAGCCAGAGAAACTGACTGGATCTTGCAAACAAGAAGAGCATCCAAGAAAGGAAAGGCAAAGTCGTCCAACCAACGACGGCGGACAGAATATGGCCATCCTGACTGATAGCCAGGTGACTATAAAACCAATTAAGTCCAAACAGATAAACTCTAGACTAGTATGAATATGCCTTGATAAATTAAATACACTTGGCTTGTACAAAAGGGTCTCATGGTTTGGATTCCAGACCAGGAAGGAAGCAGAAATAAGATTCTATGAACCTTTCTGTGGAATTGGACTACAAAATGCAGGCACGCATGAGCAAATTATCCATACATATTCTCAGATAATGATCAGAACCGGAGGCTTAAAATATTATACTAGGCCTAGGAAATATCCAAAATAGTTAATAAGAAAGGGCACAGCAGTTCTTCAAAACGCAGTACAGTTTCCCTTGATGTCCTAATAATATTTAAAGAAAAAAACTCAGCATAAAATCACGTTATTCGCTTGTGCGCAATTTAATATTTTCCCGCACCCCCACCAAATTGTACACCAATACCTGCAATCTTTTGCGAATAAATTACTTCTGATAAACCGATTTTGTGATGCCGATTTTGTTTAAATTACCTAAGATCATGCCAATATAAGATCAGATATGGTTTCTTATGAAATACAACATGCCATTTGAGTACTACAAATAGGAGGAATACAGCCCTTTCAATTTTAAAACATAAAGATGGCCCAATTTAATTGTAGCATGGAAAGGACACCCAGGTTGCATATCTATAAAACTACAACTAGACGAATGCAGGAATAAATTCACTTCGTAGCCACACTACCCTTCTCACACCTTGGGTTCGATGTAAGGTTTGATCTTTGAAGTGGATATGTTCCAACTTCTTCCAGTGCAAAGTTTGCACAGCAGGCGCAGCATGATTTTCATTAATGAGATAAAGCAACATCAACAACAAGTCGGGAAACCGGAAGCTGGATACTTCAGGTACGAAAGGTTTTATGTGTTTTTTAGTACGTAACACGTAATATATGCATATATGTTATTACAGCCTACATCACTGCAAAATTCGTGGTGCTAGGATGAATTTAAGGGGGGTTCTGCAGCCAATTACTAAAAATTATAGTAATATACTATTATTAACTTTATTTGAATAAATATCGGTATGGAAGGTATTTCGGAGCCGAAGGCAACATATAGTGGCAGCCTCCTGATTTTTGTTCAGATTTTTCGATTGGGTAGTTTTTGAGAATGGCCTCCTTAAAGAAATGCTCACTTTCAACCCCCTGGCTGCAACCCCCCCTTCCAACAAATGTCAAAACTAAGATAAGTACTAACCGAGACCTTTAATTTAACATCCCACATAACTATGTTTCGTGAAAAAAAAATGTACACCCTCCTTTTGTATGTTGGGGAGGAGTGAGCAAAGGCATTTTCAAGAAAAGAGTTTTATACTAGATAACTGCAAGAGGAAATCTAGCTTTCCCTTAACAGAATAATACTTGAAAAAGCGATTCGATTATCGAAAAAATATGTATATTCAAGAAGAGAGATGGAGCGAGGGAAATCAACTGGAACATGTAATCAAAAAAGGAAGCACCTTATAACCACTGTCTTAATTAAGGCCGCCTTCACTTTATATTTTCAGGAGCTTCAGCAAAGCTACGATGTCCATTATTCGTTATTCTAGTTTCCCCCAACATAATTAATTGCCATTTTTAAAAAATAATCTTCTTTTTCGAAAATAATCTTATTTCATTTTCTTGCCTAAAATTATTTCTTTCCCACTAATAACCGCAAATGATTCCTCTTCATCTTATTGCTTCAAATGATTCCTTTTGCTTTTTTTCCGTATCAACTTTCATTTCATCTAATATAATAGCTTAACGACAATACCTTCAATTACTGAAAGCAAAGTTGAGTGGATCTATTTCTGGCAACGCAAGGCCTGAGAAAAATCAATCAGGGATATAATGGCCTAAATTGAAATTTAATTGAAAAGCAACATTTCCATTTGGAAAAATCATTTGATAGTTGGGAAGGTAGAATCGTTCAACGGGTATCGTTAAACGAAGTGCAAACGCGACGAAGCTTTTTAGTTTGAGTTATTTTTACTACTCAAAAAGAAAATGGAGAAAAGGAAAGTACAACCTACTTAGAAGGAGTTGTATGGGTTTTTTCCTTAATGATGTGTTCTTCAGATTCAAGTCGATGCCCTTCTGAGGGAGGTAGGCAATACTAGGCTATTAAAGAAGGCTTCTCTATACTTTGCTGCCTGGAATGAGGTGTCTCCGCTTAGCATAGCAACTTGAGGGTTCCTGTGGGTGTTTACCTTTTTTAAATGCCAAGCTATACCAGTGATCATTTAGCTTCATTTGCAGTGCCTCTGTTTAGATAAGTGTCAATTGACTGAAACCTTAACTCATTTTTGCTGCATCAGGGAGGAAGTGATGTGATAATAATCGGTTTCGATTATGCGAACTCTCCATTTTGTAAGCGGCTTTTCAAAAGTTGCTAAGTAAATTTGCAGATTTTTTGATGCAACCTTAGGATCGAAATGGGTATCTGAGATGACATTATCATCTGGAAACTATATAGGTATGTCGCCATAACTTCAGTTGGAAGATATGAAGTGAAGATGAGGTAGAGTGTCAGCGCTAGGACAGTATCTTGATGACCTGCAGTTTGGATTTTTTTCGATGTTGAAATCGTGTAATCTAAGAGAAAAGATTCCAAAATTTATTGGAAGCAACCTCTTTATTTTAATGAAAAAACACTGAGCAATGCTTTCTACACCACACTGTACTCCTTATCTCAGAGACAATCCTAAGAAGTTGCTCGATTCCACCGTGCTTCTTTCGGAAGTCAGATTGATGTATGATGTTACTTGGACCCGATCCTTCCCACATTTAGGCATTATTGCAATTTCCAGAATCTTCTAAACTTTAGGTTAATAGATGGGACAGAGAATAAACCCGTTCCCTAGAGCTTCTTCAATTGCTCTTCAATTACAAATCGAGCAACTTGTTTGACTTGTTTGGCTCGAAATGAGAAGTACCCTTTGGCGTTGTCATAGATACTTGTGGAAGTGTTATCTCCATATGCGGTAAATAGGAGAGAAATATATTTTCCAGGTGTTTTGTAAACGTTGCTCCATCCATAAACAGGTCACTTTATAATTTTATTAGCTTTGCATAGGAAAAAGTCAGTTGATATAGTGGTCGATAAGTTTCTTAAGTAGTTTTTTAATTTTTGCTCCCGTTGATACTTGAAGCCTTTATGGAAGGGACGATTTGCCCTGATTAATTATTTTTTCTACGTATAGAAATGTGTGCCTCTGCTATTTTCTTCTCAACTTGCGGTTCCCTTCGACCAGCTATAATATTCTATGTACGTACTATTTCTTGTAAGGATGACATAAATATGGAGCGGACCCATTAGAACGTTCCTTTCAGTTTAAAAGGGCTTTCTCTACTTCATATTGGATTTTCAAAAGAATGTTGATCTGTAAGTAAGCGATTATGTGTTTTTCGAAATTCAACCAATTGGTTAATTCAACTGTTAGTCTCCCACATTTTTTTCTTGGTAAAGGTGCGCTCGCAAGCTACAAAGTAACTAGCAAATGATGAAAAAAAGCTCGCGACGTGGTTCGCTTGTCTTCAGCACATTTATCATATTTTCAGTAACGCCAAAATCAATCAGGTCCTGGCCTAATGTCTCGGGGCTAGCACGTCCTCCAACTTGCGCTTTCGTAGTGCTGATTAGTATAGGGTTCACATTGTTTCCAGTTAAAAGCCTTTGAAATCACGTTTCTGCATAGTTAAACATTTTTCCATTCAGACAGCATGTTTACTGATGCCATTTTCAAAGAATGAACTAGTGTGGAGTTGAGCATGGTATCCCAAAACGTTGTCAACCAAACAATTCTTAGACAGAATTTTGCATCCAAAGACCAGTTCTGTATAGTGGATACTATACAGCGCGTTGCATTTCTAGCAATGGATAGTTAGTAATCTTTACCTGAAGTCAATAATGTAATATTTTTTTGTTGAGGATGCTGGGAGTCCTGAGTCTGCACCCACTTAGTGACGGACCGAACCACTTGGAAGGCAACTTACTCCCTCTTTTGTATTTCCCGGACTCCTCTTTTTTGAGTTAAACCCAAGTTTACAAAAAAGCAAAAAGTTGATTGACGGTTTCGTCCAGGGCAGAGGCAACTCATCAGATGCTGCCTCACCTCTACCTTGGGAGCAGCGTGAAATGTTCCACTTAAATATAATGTTCCACTTAAATATAATGTTCCACTTAAATATAATCGCAAACATGTAATGGGTGCGAATTATATTTAAGTGAAATCCGTCATCAGTCCAGACCTAAACCAGGCCGAAGTAAATAATATTTTTTGTTGAGGATGCTGCCGCTGCTTAAGTGGAGCATTTACCATCTATCGTTACTTTCGGTCACGCTGCACCCAGGGCAGAGGTGAGGCAGCGTCTGATGAGTTGCCTCTGCCCTGGACGAAACCGTCAGTCAACTTTTTGGTTTTTTTTTAATAATGTAAGTTAATTGAAAGTGGTTTCGAAAAATGAAATATTTATATATTTTAATTCGCTCTCATGAGCAAGAAATTTAATTTGAAAGACAATAATGAAGAAGAAACTTCGTCGGTGTATCGTGTTGATGAGAAGGCGCAAGTGGCAGTCGATTGGTAATAAATTGAGAAAAGAAGACAACTCAATGGTGGATGAGTGAAACCTTCTCGGAAAATCATGGAGGCAGTGGAAACATATTGCCAGAAACGTGCCACTTACTTTTAAGGGTCTCTTTTTGGAAACAAAGAATACGCAAATATTCTGCACTGTTTTTTTAACACCATTTACCAGACATTAATGTTTTTGGTACGAACCTGCCCAGGAACTTTAAATTTTTTTTCAAAATCTCTTCCTGTTAACGATAGCAGTATTAAAATACTCAAATTTTCTACAGTGCTGCACATAATAAGGCTTTACCCTTTCCAGTAGACACCAGTGTATACCACTAAAGGCGAAGATCCAATCAGAAGGATAATTTTGTCGATTTCTCATAAATTTCTATACAGAAAATTCCTACTACCAACATATTCTGTGGAAGGACGGGTCTATAATCAACCAAGATTGCATCCATCGCAAATTATCAAAAGGCGCACTAGTGTCCCTTAAGATAAACCCAAGAAAATTTGAACAATTTTCTCACTGGCAAGGATTTTATTTTAATGTTTTACAATTATACTATACCGGTCATTTCGATTAGTCACTTGAATGGGGTTACTATGGAAGTTTTTTTCTCGATGGATTTGCAAACCTGCTGGAAAATGTATTGCGAACCACAAAATCAAAGATGAGATATGAACTCCACAGCTTCACAACTCATAACCCAGAAATGAACGATAGGGACTCGTCATAAACTATCCAAACCGTTGGATAAGTCACGGTGAGAGGAGTTTCTAATTAACTAGAAGTCTGGGCTTAGCCCCATGTGATTTTTACATTTAGGATAACATGAAAAACTTGGCGATATCGATGAGTTAAGGGAGAAGATTTCAATGGCCATCCAGTAAATGAAAAGCACTATTTCGTCTTGACCCGGCGGCGGGAATGTAGAGGTCATTGTGGACACTGCAGTCTCTCTCAAGTCATTTACAAGGTTTACACATGCCCTTCAAAGGGTGTATGAGGACCACAAAAGAAGGTGGAATACAAAAAGGTTAATATGCCACGAAAATACGTAAACAGCGCACAGCTGAAAGTTTGAAAAAAATACCAGTTATCAGGAAACGCAGCATTTGGGGTCCTCTCTCTACTTCGAAATTTTCCCCAAATTGTAATTGAAGATGCCCCTTTAATGCAGGAGACTGTGCAGCGGACTGCGGACCAGAACCACTTCATTACTCGCACCAACACGATCCCGATTGTCATCAGGGACCCCCCCAAACAATGCCAGTCCGCGGCGAAGTACTCTTTTTCACCCTTAGGTTGAAGTCTTCCTTGAGGCTTCGGACGAATTCTGAAGAGCGTGTATAGAATTTAAGGAATTTCATTCTTTGCACAGATCAGGTATTTCCAAGTTTTAAGTATCTCCTGCCCCACCGAGAATTATATCCCAACTCAATGATTTTGTAAAGTGAAGTTCACCTTTGGGAATCTAAAGGGGGAAGATCTGAGCTCGTGCCTGTTTCTTATTATTTTTTTAATTTTATTTTTCATTTATCATGTCTGTTTATTATTTTATTATCTAATATCCTTCTAGATCCTTGAATTTTGGTTTTGTTTCCTTTTATTTGCTCAATACTAGCACTAAGTGCCAAGCATTTAGGCTCGGACGAGCCCACCTAAAACCTACCCAAATTATAAAGGGGCGCTGCTGGTGGTGGCCGGTGGTAGGTCAATGGGAGAATCCGTTGAGAACTCCCCACAACATCGAGCTCGTATGCAGAATGGTATATTTCTGCATGGTTTGAACCAGACTGTGTAAGGATCCCAGGACATTAAGGGAAGCCGTGAGGGATTTAGGTACAATACCTATAGCTGACAATATTATGCGAATTACAACTACACGCTCGAGGCGCCAAATTTCTTTGATTTCCCGAGCTAGTGGCTCTTCTCCACGTATATCCGTTCAATTTTGCTATTATGTGGGATAGCAACATCAATAATATACGCTGAGCCAACAATCTTGTTAACTAATAATACGTCAAACTTGTGGTGTGGAATATGGCGATCAGTTAGATCTTGCCGGTCCCAATACAACATGTAAGCAGAACTATCAAGTACAAGTAGGCAGATTTTGGATGAGGCATTCGGAATTTGGGCATAGTTGTCCGTATCCGCCATTGGATGTTCTGGGGATCGGGTTTCGTCCGCGGCAATATTCCGAATGCGTTAACCAGAGAAGGGATAGCGAATATATTCAATGCGCTTATTTTATTCTTCCCCGAGAGATGCGATTTCAGTACCAGATTTATATGTCGCAGCAATTCGGACAACAGAACATCTTTCAGATCACCAAGGATGGACTCCTTGCATAATTCCTAGGTATTTGTAGAGGTCTGTCTCGGTCATATTTTATTTATTAGTTTGTTTTTCTTGGTTGAATTGAGTAACTTCGGCATGATAATTATAAAAATATATTTTATAATGAATTATATCTGGATACTTCTGATTTCTTCCTTCCTAATCCTCTCTAGCTCTGTAAAACTCAATTAAAAAAGGGGCAGCCTCAAAGGCCGCTCCTCAGAATATATCTGAGGCAGGCGAAACATTGATCGAGTATGTGATCCGTCGTGGATCCTTCTTTTAGAACGCGGCAGACGGGTACGGAGTTTTACGGCTCCACGCGCGCGGTCGAGTGATTTCCTTTTTCCTTTTTATGTATGCTTGGTATTTCTATAGGTGGACGCGAATCCCCGTGTTTGTGTTTATTTTTCAGGATCCGGTGCGGACCCATGCATCGGAAAGGACACGTGAATTTTTGGTATAATGACGCATGAGGGATCGAAGTGATGAAATTTGGTTTAGACAAGCATCGAATCCAAGCCATTCGTAAAGGTCATGGCGAGCTACATGTCGGAGGTAGAATTGGTGACCTCCAGATCCAGGCTATCATCGAACTTCTACACTTAAATAGGAATTCTGCAAACAACCCATACTCGAGTTGGTGATTTGAAAGATACTCTGCTGTCCCAATTCGAGGCGAGTGAAACTGGCGCTGAAATCGTATCCCTCAGGGAAGAATAAAATAAGCTAACCTAATATCTTCGTTGTCACCTCACTGGGATATGCGGAATGGTTGAACCTGCGCGTTCAGCAGAATATCCTGCCAAGGCAACTTGCTACACTCTGAAGACCAAGAGCGGATCGATGAATGGAAGGCGGAGGCAAGTACAGCAAATATGTGTGTTGCCCCTGACAACTATTTGTCGATCTGCATTCTTAGATCGGCTGTTTGTTGCGGGGATCTTTGTTGAGACGGAGAGATTTTTGTGCAACATTCAGGATGGTGTGGTCGCGAGCCGGGTTTATAAAACCTCATAATGACTAGTGCAGAATATGTGGCTCGACGTTGGAGACGTAGGACCATCTCATTATTATATAAGCAAAATGGTTTGTACTCTATTCAAAATACAATTCAACTAAATTTTTAAAATCAACTAATTTTTCGGAATCGATTGGTAAAACGAAAACACCAAACTCCACTCTTTGAGTTCTTCCACTACAAAATATATTTTGTCCGGAACAAACGTCGACATACCTAGAATGTGCACGATTCTTTTCAGATGCTCGTTTTCCAGTAATTAGGGCTGTTGATATGTGACGACATAATGAACTTACATATAGAAGATTGTGGATCTCGGATCGCCGGAAAGCCATTGCCGATATCAAAAGCAGACACAGGAGGATGATAAGTTCGGAGTACGATGCTATCATTTTCTATGCGATTTTTATGGTTCCGTTCGAGAAAATTCCATAACGGTTTCCTCGACAGATGATGATGATATGATATATATGCACGGAGTTGACCATTATTGTACTTTCCACTATTTTCACGAAACTGTGGCGGATGTCATTAAATTGTGGCTATTATAATCACCCTTATGCACAAGGTGTCGCAGCAGATCTAAATAAAACTCTTTCCTTTCATTTTCAATTGTAAAACTGACTCAAACAAAAAAGCCTTGATACACAAGCGACAACCCGAAATAAAGCTCTTCAGCCAGTTACTTGCCGGTTCACCTTAGCTCAGCTGCGCAATGTCTCCCTAATTTTTCGACCCAGATCTTTAACCCAAAGCTCAGGCAACAACAAAAGTAGCCTGGAATTTTTCTATAATTTGAATCAAGCTGTCCTGCCTCGAACAGGCCTCATTACAAAAAGAAAATCCACGAAATCTACGCTAAATTCCCAGTATCCGTATTCATCATGCTTTCGCCAAAAATGAACGTTAGAAATGCGTTTAATATTATAATATGCAATGTGAAAACAACACCAACAACAATTTCTGTTATTCTTGAAAATATTTAAATAGAATTTACAATTTTGAGGGAAGTTAAAAAGAAAGACGGTTTTGTAAAGAAAATCGTCAAAAGGAAAATTAAAATGACCAGTTTTATATGAATATTTTAAAATGGTTATAATATTTTATTTAGCAGATACCTTGTCCTTCATACGTAGTGACTAATAAATCCTAGATTAAGTCTCTAATTTAATATATTAAAGGCCGATAATTGTAGGCATCTAATTTGATATACTACAGCGGGGCACAAGTTGTTTGTTCAGCTTTTCTTATCCTAATATACACAAATATATGACTTACCTAACGGGCGTTGTTGCCCCCGAACCACCTCGTGATGAGCAATTTGGGGCATTTCCATGCGTCGGTGAACCTCCAACATCATTTCCTGCGGATGTTGCATGTGACACTAACCATGCATCTACTACTTGCCGTGTTCCTTTCCTGAAATGAGCAAAGACAGTTCCATTAAGTCTGGTTGATAGCTGGGAAGATATTACTTTAGATAGAAAATCTAAGTCACTATTCCAAGAATTTCAAAGCGTAAAAACAGTTGTTTGTTTGTACGATTTGAAGCGAGACCAGAATTTCCACTAACCAAAATAAAACGTAACAGATAGTTGCCCAAATTAGCGTATGGAAATATACCCGTAATTATAACGACCACCTGGTCGCCGCAAATTTACTAAAATCTTAATACATATTAGCAGCAGAGTGCTACAATGAAATCGATATAGTAGGCACCTTCTAATGCCCCATAAAATCACACTCCATTGCTAGTAGTCCAACGAGCACACGCTTCTTGAGAACGGAGTGCCTTCAATTAAAATTAAATTAGAACCTTCTCAGTTACTCGTGAATTTTTACGATTTCAAGTACACTTTGGACGCCAGAGATAAACGGCCAAAAAGTCATCCCCGTAAACACTAGACAGATATACGTATGATGGTGGTGAGCTTCTTTGCATACGAGAATGCTATTTCTAACCATCTTAGTCTCGGCCTCTGTCTGCGAGTGCGGAACTGCTATCCAAAACATTCATGACTGTCGTTCGGCAGAGGACCTGGTACCGATTGCGTGAGTTCAAAGTCAACACAATTAACTTGTAAAAATCTTGAGACCGGTTCCAATTGATAGTCAAACAGAGATGCGATAAAATCACAGATTCACACTTTTAGTCGCGCAAAAAGAGAGCACGTTGAATGGTAATCTGCGAAGTATTGCACAAAGGCTTTTCGCGTCAGCCTCAATGGAAATTGCTGTCATATGATGGAACGCGTTAATTTTTTGGTCACAGTTTCAGATTTTCGGTGGATCATCTGGTGTAGTTGTGAAAGGAATGATTTTTCCCTATGCGACGATAAAAGCGGGGTGAAGGTATGCTTCGGACAAAGCAATGTTTGTAGTCTTTAAGGGCTCCAAGGCCGACTACCTAACTTTCGTTTTTACTGACTGGTGAAGTACATCAGCTGGTTCTCTCGCACTATGTGTATTACTACTGTATGTTATCCTATGGAAACTGAAAACTGAAAGTCCTTGAAAAACGTAAGAAGAATTATGTTAAGTAAAAATGACTTTGCAAAAAAAGTATTTTGGCGTTTTGCACGAGAGGCTTAAAAATCGCAAATATATAGCATATATAACAAGTGCAAAGATGGGGGCTTTAAGTGAACTCCCCCCATATAATCCACTTTCTTCTGGGAATGAATTGCATTTGTGATAACACAGAATTCCCCCATAACTGTAAAGGACTCTTATACAGGATGGTGCTCCTAGTCATTACAGATTTCTATATAGAAAACAAATGTTTTCGTCGTAAGCTCTTAATTTGCGACTTGTCGTTAGTTTACCTTTTGATCCTAACAAGTTTCAAGGCCAATGTGGCTTTCTATCTAGCTTGTGATTTAGAGTGAGTTAGAAACTAAAACGTCCGAATAGAATCAGTAACATTTATGGATGAAATATTATACTTTTAACGGCAAACTTAACAGAAAAGTAAGTCAGTCCGTTGACAATTAATTAGTTGACAAGAATGTGCCAAAAGAAATGGATGCACCTTGGTGGAGGTTGGAAAAAAAACATGGACGCAATTACAAGATAAGTAATTTCGGGAGACGGTAGACTTAAGATATCGACGGAAGATAGAAGGTGAACTAGAGGCTATCATGTCTGAATGCAAAACATTAAGTTTGAATACGCACACTCCTCATTATATTTTGGTCGACGACTTTTGTGTTCTAAGCGCTCAATACTTTTAGATCTTGTTAGAAAAAAATCAACAACGCTTCCAATAGGAACTGCCTTCACAGCTCTGACCCTTCATCATCATCATCCACGGCGCAACAACCGGTATCCGGTCTAGGCCTGACTTAATAAGGAACTCCAGACATCCCGGTTTTGGGCCGGGATCCACCAATTCCAGATCCCTAAAAGCTGTCTGGCGTCTTGGCCTACGTCATCGCTCCATCTTAGGCAGGGTCTGCCTCGTCTTCTTTTCCTCCCATACATATTGCCCTTATAGACTTTCCGGGCTGGATCATCCTCATCCATACGAATCAAGTGACGCGCCCGCCGTAACCTATTGAGCCGGATTTTATCCACAACCCGCCGCAGAGAGAAAATGGTCATGGTAACAATCATAGATTTCGTCGTTATGTAGGCTACAGAATCGTCCATCCTCATGTAGGGGGCCAAAAATTCTTCGAAGGATTCTTCTCTCGAACGCGGCCAAGAGTTCGCACTTTTTCTTGCTAAGAACCCAAGTCTCCGAGGAATATATGAGAACTGGCAAGATCATTGTATTGTACAGTAAGAGCCCTATGGTAACCAACCGTGCGCGGATTTCATCATCATAGCTGTTATCGGTTGTGATTTTCGACCCTAGATAGGAGAAATTGTCAACGGTCTCAAAGTTGTATTCTCCTATCTTTATTCTTCCCGTTTGACCAGTGCGGTTTGATGTTGTTGGCTAGTTCGTTTTCGGTGCTGACGTTGCCACCGTATATTTTGTCTTCCCTTCATTGATGTGCAGTCCAAGATCTCGCTTCGCTTGCCGCCTGCTCGATCTGGATGAAGGCAGTTTGTACGTCTCGGGTGGTTCTACCCATGATGTCGATATCGTCAGCATAGGCCAGTAGTTGGGTGGACTTAAAGAGAATCATACCTCTTGCATTTGCCTCAGCATCACGGATCACTTTCTCGAGGGCCTGGTTAACGAGGACGCATGATAGTGCATCCCCTTGTCGTAGACCGTTGTTGATGTCGAATCGTCTTGAGAGTGATCCTGCTGCCTAGCCAGTCTTATTAATTTCGTCGGGATATCGAATTCTCTCATGGCCGTGTACCCTGGCCTGGCCTGCCCTGGCTATGTTATCATAGGCGGCTTTAAAGTCGATGAATAGATGGTGCAACTGTGTCCATATTCCAACAGTTTTTCCATCGCTTGCCGTAGAATGAAAATCTGAACTGTTGCTGTTTTGCCAGGAGCGAAGCCTCTTTGGTATGGGCCAATGATGTTCTGGGCATATGGGGCTATCCGGCCTAGCAAGATAGCGGAGAATATGTTATTGATGATACTCAGCAACGTGATACCTCTATAATTGCTGCACTGTGTGATATCTCCCTTTTTATGTATGAGACAGATAATGCCTCGTTGCCAATCGTCAGGCATTGATTCGCTGTCCCATACCTTGAGCACAAGTTGACCAATCACTTGGTGCAACTGGTCGCCTCCATATTTAACCAATTTGGCTGTAATTCCATCGGCTCCTGGCGACTTATGATTTTTTCGCCGATGAATTGACTGTTTCTCCTAAACTTGGTGGTGGCAGTATTTGTTCGTCATCTTCAGTTGGCGGGACCTCCAACTCGCCGATGTTCTGGTTGTTCATCGCTCCAATATGCCCATTCTGTCGGAAATCAGATTTCCCTCTTTGTCTCGGCAGGATGAGCATCGAGGTGTATAAGGCTTCATCCTGCTGACTTGTTGGTAAAACTTCCGCGCCTGGTGCGGTTGCTCCCTGTACTTTTCTAGTTCACAGACTTGTTGGTTCTCCCAGGCTTCCTTTTTCCGTCTGTGAAGTCGCTTCTCCGCTCGACGGAGTTCATGATAAGTCTCTGCGCGTGCCCGCATTCTTTGAGAATGCAACATGCCCTGCTGTCACTGTGCTATAAGGGAGTAGCACATGTACAAAAGCAACTTTTACTCAAAAGCTCTAAGCGTGTGTTAATACCGGTGTCATCGAGATATTCAGCCCGGTGCAATCTCGAACGAAAAACTACGGCTAGATATGTATAGGTGCAGTGAAAGTGAAGACTGCCAATTCCATTCCTGATTGCCATGTAATGGATGTCGCCCTAGAAATATATAATGCAGAACCGTAGAGAAGGCGTGTAGATTTCTCGGGAAGTGCTGATCAAGCTAAACTACATCTTTTCGGAGTGGGAGTGGCAACTATATAGGTGTGTGTTTATTGAGCCAAATATTTTATGCTTCAGTTTCAAAATCTCGCTTCACGCCACGTCAGTTTCAAAATCTCTCTTTCATGCCACGTCCACTTTCAACTTCGCTAATATCATTCGCTAATCATACGGGCGAAATCTGGTCAAATCTTCGGTCCAGTTGTCTCTTGCTGTGAACACGTCGAGAATTTCTAGTTAAGGAAAGTTCCAGAGATTCAATGATACGCTTGGCACAGAATGGTCCTCCGTTGGTAATATGAGTGGTTTAATAGTCGAAGGTGCCCCTTACTTTTTTCTTTGCCACTGCAATTAAACTCTCCATAGGTACCGGCTCTAAACCTATCGTCCCTTTCCATTAACGATTGCAGCCAAAGTAAAATCATAGACTAGTATCTCTGGGATATATTTAATTAAAAATGTTCATGTGTGTGCATTCGCAGTAGAGAGCAGGTATATTTCAGACTTCCAATACTTCCCTTTGATGGAGTTTTATAGAGTATCCAATTCAAAGTTTTCACCCAAGTACTTTACTTCCAACCCATAGAGTTCTCGCAGATTAAATTAGCATTCCCGGTACTTTGGCAATATGATATTGCAGATTTATATGCATGCAATTTATCAATACATCCAACAAAAAGAATCGATCCTACCTTATGAAATAATCCTGCACAAATTCAGGGTTTTCATCCATCCAGGACTCCATGCGAGCATACTCGACATCATAGCAGGTCTGTTGTGTCGGTGGCAGCATTTGTTGTGATGGCAGGGGGACGCCGGTACGAGATCCCAAACTATCAAATCCCGATCCCGGGCCCCCCTGCTCAGATGGCATCCTGTTGTTGGGCTGCTGAGGCTCCTCTATGCTACGTAAATGCAAACCTGCAAATAAATGTTGAATAATTAATCACGAGTTCAATACATTTAGTTGGAAGTGAAGATTAAATATGAGAGAAATTATTATAGCAAATTCCATTGAAGGCAAAGTCGATCAGCCAACACAGATGAATACTATGCTGTGACCGACGTCAACTGAACTGGGAGGGTCGTTTGCATGCCAATATTGTAATGAGCCGATGGCGGATCAAAGAGCTGGTAGAATTCAGGGCACCTGCTGCCATTCATACGTAAACTCAACTGCATGGAGTCTATTGCAGTCTATTCACGGCAAAATTCGAGGATGACTTTGAGCCTTTGTGCCTGCACTCGATTTGCAGCTAATTGGAATTTTTGCCTTTGTTCAACTTTCCCTAGTTGCAACCCTCAAATACTATCGAGCAAGTGCTACTACACGCTTGTACTCAGCTCATTACAAAATTATATTAATTCTAATCACACTTTTGTGCTGCGGAATTACATTCGTGATTATATAATTCGGAATTTTGCGAAAAGTATGTACTGAAAGTCTATTTTAAATGACCCACCCCTACTTCTTCGGTGGCGCAATACCTTTTATTTTAGTCTTGGGTACCTTGTGGGCTGTGTCGAATATTTAGAATTAAACATGAGACTCGTCTTAGAATTACTCGGTATATTTTCGCGGTAAAATTGAAACACGTTGCCCCATAAAAACTGTCTTCTGCGGAATTTGCAAAGCAAAAAGGCAATTTCAAGGTATTCTAATGTTTCTGCTGCCGCCATGTAAACGTCCTTGCTAGAAAGTGAAGCACTTTTTAGGCCACACAGGTGAACTGCTCGTTCAAAAATGATTGTTGCAATATTCTTTTCAAAAATTTATGCAAAAGATCACTGTTTCAGCGGAGTCAGAGAGGGTAAATTTGGTTCAACTTTACAGTTGGAATTTGATGTTATTTTAATAGCCTATTATACTCCCAAAATCATGAATTCTGGAGCACTACTGAAGTGTGTAAGGCAAAGTTCACCCATTCACGCCTTGCCTGCACCAAATTCAGGAAGACGAACATTCAAATGACATGCACTTTGGAGCGTTCAACGCAAACATCATTCCCCATTATTAAGAGTTCTGTAACAAATATTCTACTTCAGAATAATCAATGCGAAACGTGTCGATAACCATCGCCACTTGGAAAAAGGTCGAGCTAGGAGGAAACACAATTTCCAAAGCGAGAACGCTTAACGCAATATTCACTCGTTTTTGTCCCTGAACAATCGAACCGAGACCATCTAAATGTGCTGTTGTACTCGTAGATATTGGTATCCAGTATGACTGACAACCACTATGTTATCTATTTAGAACGCTATTTTACCATATTTATTATGTTCACTGGGAAATACATACAGTGACACGACGTCAGCCAGCATAAACATTTGCATACAGAGGAGGCAACGCTATTCGACTATTGTAGAATTCCTAATTAGTTTTACCAGAGGTCTGCTATCGTTGGCTCAGTATTGTAGCATCAAAGTTCCCGAACGGGCAAGAACTTACCCTCATGCTGTTGATTCTCGATATCTGATGCGGACTATTACTTGGCACCGAGAAGACCGACAAGGAGCAGTAGTTATCTTGTGGCAAAACTTTCCCGTCATCCTTCCATTTGTCCTTGCTACTCGTGCCTGCACCCAGGGAACATGGCTGCTTCTAACGCAGGAAAGATCCTTGCTTACACAGCAAACAATTTTGCATACATAACCTATATGTGTGCTCAGGTTCCTGCTACAACGAAGAGGCCAACCAAATTCGATATGCAAAATGTGTGCAACAACTTTTTTCTTTTCTAAAAGGCAAAATGAATCCCCACAGCAACACGAATGTTGGCTGAATTGTATACATCAATTTGAATCAACAAAAAGGACATATTTCCTTTAGAGGGTGGTAAATGCAAATGTTTCCAACGTAGTGACGGTGGTACAGATGATTCGAAAAGTATTTGTATACCACGGAAAGAAGAAAAGATACCGTTGAGGAGAGTAATTTCTAATTGACCGGTTTTTCTTTTTTGAAGCCTAGAGAGTTTTGATCCTCGAAGTTGTCATCATCCAAGTTTCCAAGAGCTGATAGTTGTGTCTGTGTCTGTGTCTCTCTGTCGGGGAACAGTCTGTTCTTGCCAATAAAGTGCAGGTCCGTAGGAGGTTAAGGACTTCATTGGAAGCTCAATTGGAAACTCTGAATTGCACACTTTTAGCATTCTGTGAAACATATCCGAAGCCAACACGGTTAAATGATTCCCTGGTAGAACAGAATGCCAAAACTCAGGAATCATCAACTATTAAACCGTGCTTGTAAGAAGCAATAACAATGAAGACTGGTTAAACTTCAAGAACCCCAGCGTGTATATAAGCAGCTCATAAGAAGGTTAAAGCGAGGTTCCTTTAGAACATACTGTGATAAACTGGAAGGAAAAAAAGAGAGATTTTAAGGCTGCGTAGAGTTGTTAAAAGAGTTGAGTCAAATCTTTTAGAAAACCGGATAATACTTTGATGAACTTCGGAGTTGAGTCAGTACAGACTCTTAAGTGATACAAAAGAAGAGGAACGAAGAGGAGGGAGAATTGGTAGTTTCTGAAAATCTCTAAAGACAAAAGAGTTGCAAAAGAAACTGGAACATTGCGAGAGCAGTGGTGAAGAAAGAAAAGGTGGTAAACTTTCCTCTGAACAAGAAGGGTACAGAGTATCTAGACTTTTGGCTATATTTTACTAGCATCCCTTGCTCTGGGCTACGTACTTACCTTTTGGTTGCAAATTAAGGTAAGGAGTCAAACCCAAACAACTTTGAATAATTAATGTCAGGAAATTCCAACTGTGGGTCACATTCGTTAGAAGGAGCTAAAATCGTACACCTTAAATAAAAACTAATATGCTTCCTAGCATGGGGAGTCCTGTGAGCCGTTTCTCTAGTTCTTGGTTTCCAAAATAGAGGCCATTAAAGAGGCTTCTGAATGGGACGCCTTTCCGAAAGCTGTGTGATGCGGCCAGAGGATATGATGTGGATGATACTTTAATGAAGAGGATCTATGCATAAACATAGCATTCACAAAGATTGCTATGCGTTGAAGTAGGTGATAACAAAAAAATGAAAGGTTGCCCTCAAGGCGGCGTGCTATCGGCACTTGAACTGAAAAGTTTACCAGCTGGTGGTATTGATTTGATTGGTGGTTGTTTCCCCAGTCCCAAGTTTTTATAAACCCAATTAAAACCAAGGTGGTATTATTTGCAAAAAGGAAAATGGGATAACTCTTGCAACCTCTTCGGAAGGTGGAGGAAGGGAGTGAAATATCTAGAAACTATCTTAAATAAGAAACTTGTTTGGAACAAACATGTAGAGACAAAGATGAAATGAGCTCTTAGGGTTTATGGGATGTGTAGAGGAACATTTCCCTCGACATTCGAACTAAATCCTTATGCTCTAATGTGCTATAATCAGGCTGATATTTGCCTATGTATCCGTGGTGTGGTGGATTAAGATTAGACAGCAAAGCCTTCAGTATAGTGCCTCACTATAAAGCAGTGTAAGCCGGGAATCACCAGTGTCATGAGCACGAAAATCGTCGTAACTCCAGATGCATTACTTAATTTGCAGCCCTTGTATATACATATATATTCACTTAAAGTGATGAGAGTAGTAGTTCGTTTAGATCTATGGAAAAACAGCAGACGTGAAGGAAGCAGAAAACTGAATCCAGGTCTGGTAATATCTTCCGATTCTCAGATCCCCGTCTCTTTGGTTCTCAAACACAGAAAAAACGGGTCTGAACGACAAGTATCTTCTACACCGGTGATTCAAAAACTGAAAGTGTCCTGTGGCATTAGTCTACCTCTCGGTAGCGAGGGGACATGTTTTTTTTGGACAATATACAACCGTTTCCCAGGCTATAGTGTAAGCCACCCTGAAAATAGCAATCTTAGAGATTGATAAGCGACTGAAGGGCAGACACATTACAATCTGCAGCGCCGGTGAAGCTGTCGTGAGAGTGTTGGGTAGTCTTTTGAGAACAGAAATCGTTTAGAAATGTCGAAATCGTTGGACCTTCATATTTAGATTCAATACAATGGAACTATTATGGGTACCTGATTACTGTGGCGGACAGGGAAATGAAATCGCGGGTGGCTTAACAAACAAGTCGGAAAACACTTCTGGTTTTCCGACTTGTTTGTTAAGCTCGGCACTTTAGATATGGAAGGTTTTGTATATTTCTTGTATAAGAACATTGGAATGGAGCGGGGTCCAATCTGTATCTACCTCATTACCTGATCCACTTTAATGTGATACTGATATTCAAAGCCTTAAATGGCCTATTATAACTTTGTTAATAGCCCGATTTCTATCAAGCTTGGTAGTATCATCTTCTATATTATGGACTATTTACTGCATCATTTTATGATTCAAGGATGAATCTAAGGAGAATTTTCAGTAAATTCTTAAAAAATATAACAATATATCATTTTCTAAGGAGGGCAGGAACCTAGACACCGTATACTTCGTGATTTATTTTCAATTTTTTTGGTTTGATAGCTTCAGGAATTGGATAAAAAAGTTTCAGCTGGAAGTCGTAGATTCGAGCCGATCGTCGACCTTGCGGAAAGCGTCAAGGATCCTTTTGCAGCGGAGGAAAAAGCGGTATATACCGAATAACCTCCAGCGTAATAAGATATATGTAGGACAGACTAAATGCTTGATAACGACTAGATTTAATGAACACATCAAGGAAGCGGTAAGAAGTGTTCGGAAACAAGTCGTGCATAAGATCATTAGTGGCAGCGCACATAGTCGAGTCGGCTGTCACTATATGGTGCCTGGGCTCCGAAGCACCTTCCATGCCGATATCTGCTTAAATAAAGTTAATAATAGTATATTACTACAATTTTTTGTAATTGGTTAGAAACCCCCCTTAAAATCATCGATTATAGTCGATGCAACGGGAAAATCTTGAGCTCTTGCGTCATACAAATCGAACGACAACCTTGGACCCTTGGGAAACTTTAGAAATTTTGAGAGAAGACGCGACGCGGTTTTAGTAGCTTTGTACTGATGAAGGGGGTAAGTTGCTCCCGAAATATATATCTACATTGAAAACTAAAAATTTTAGTTTGGGGGCAGCTACTTGTCTATCAATTTTGGGCTAGACTACAAACAACAGACAAATATCTAATCTCTTAAGGGGGTCATCCCGTGTATCGGATCAGAGGAATCGATTTTTTTTGGCTTCAATTGTATCTAGATATATAGTGTAGAATATACGGGCAGTGATTTTTCGATATTCGGAGTCGTTCGGAAATTGCAGTGTTAAACAGGTAAAATGTCACATGCCAGGTTTATATTGATCGCCGTAATAGAGCGCGTATTTATCGGTTCGAATAACTTTGCTAAAATCATAAGAATTGAAGCCAAGGCTTTACTTGTGTTTTTCATGAAACCTAAGGTTTATGGACTAGATATAGCAGGCTAATGGTCAGTTAAGTTTTTTTTGTTAAAAGTCGCATTCTACTTTTTAAATGCGTTTTTCTCGAAGCTGCATGTTCAAAATCTGCTGCCAGCACGACTTATTCAGAACATATTTTTCTACGGTCCGCAAACTAGGATAATTGCGATCCATTCAGTAGTTTTTTTTAGTCATTAAAGAAGCCTTGAAAAACACCAAAATTCACAAAAAAAAAGTTTAACAAGGCACCAAAAATTGTGCCTTCAATATTTCCTAATAATTCTAGTTTGCGAACTGTGATTAAATGGGCACGTTAAAGCGCCATTTACATTTTTTCTTTAAAATGATTACAGTAGAGGCAGCTTCTTGATCCTTTTCAGTTGAGTAGTTTCTGAGAATGGATCTGTTGAAGAAATCATCACTTTTGACCCCTCCCACTCCCCATTTTTCTCACAAATCTCATAACTAAGAGCAACTTCGAGTACTAATCAAGATCTTTCATTTGATATTCAACATGATTATAAAGGGTGAAAACAATGGTACAGCCCCCTTTTGCATGTATGGCGACGCCCCCTAAATCTCAACCTAGAAGGATATCATTCACTGCATGTTTGGGCGTTCACAGTTCCCATCTTCTCACCAAATCTCGTGTCAATCGGAATAGCCGTTTCTGAGAAGACTGCGTGTGACGGACAAACAAACAGACATTGAACCGATTTTAATAAGGTTTTGTTTGCAAACAAAACTTTAAAAGGAAAGCATTTTAAGTGAGGCAAAGAAATAGTTCCAACCATTTGTCGAATGCATGAAGAGGTCATGATTATGAAAACAGTGCGGATTCCAAGGCAAAAGCGTGGAGGAGAACTCAAAAGTCAAGGTCGGATAATGTTATGGATACTTTTGCTAGTCGACAACATATTACATACTGCCTTATCAACAAGACATGCGAAAACACAACCGATAAGATACCTTTCTGATACTACGCGAATAAACGGATTATATCTGTCTACTATCTTAGCAAACCATAAATCGATGCAAAATGAGCTATGGGAATAATTTAAGAGGATCATATTGACCATAAATATCACCAGAACTAAAATTTCATTGATCCACTTGTGCAAAATCATTGCTTGCAAAATCTTAGAATGCAAGAAATTTGCACGAAAGTGACCTATTGTAACTTTGTTAGTAAAAGTGCGATTTCTACCAAACTTAGTAGTATCATGCTCTATAGTACCATATAGCCTTTATTATTGCAAATAAGATAAACTAAAGGGCTGTTTCCAACCAATTTCTAAAAAATATACTTATAATGAATGCGATAATAAACTATGATTAACTTTATTTAAACAAGCATCGATATGGAGATAATTTTGAGTTCTAGATACCATACGCATGGACCATGTTTATGTTTAGATTTTTGGATTAGGTAGTTTCTGAGAACAGGTCCTTGAAGCAACTGGCCCCTTTCAGGCCCCCACACGCCTCAATTTGGCAACCAACGTCAAAATTTCGGTTTCGTAAAGTGCTGATTCAGCCCTTTCATTTGATACAAGTCTACACTGGGTGAAAAAAAAATTTACACCCCCCTTAAAATCAACGTCAAACTATGTTACCCACTGCATGCAATGGAGTTCATAGGTCTTACTTTTCTTCCAAATTGGATATCAATAGGAGTACCCGTTTCTGAGATTATAAGTGTGACAGATAGATAGGCAGACAGACGAACGGATCGACAGTTAGGTAAACAGTAAACCGATTTTAATAAGTTTTCGTTTTACACAAAACCTGAAAAAAATAAATTCGCCTACTGTCTGATAACTCTGAGAGTTTGCAGCGCATTTAGAATATAAGATGAGGTCGTGTCAGTTGTAGCAGGTATGGGCTGTGTGTGTGTACTAGAGAACGTAAATGAACTTACCAGCAGCGAGTGGAAAGCATAAATTTGTGACTAGGATGGATCACTAGGAACGTAGATGGAAATATTCCCCGAGGGGTTCGGGGAGGGAAAAATTCATCCCTAATATTAGGGAAGTCACGGGGATACAAAGTACAACCTACACAGTTCTTCCCAAGACATAAAAGCAATAAGAGTTTGAATGGGATAATTTTAGGAATAATCCTACAAGTGGTAGAATGCTGGAGGAGCCACTATAAGTTACGGAGATTGTTTACCAAATTTCTGCGCACATAAGCCTTAAACTTTTATCAACAAATTCCCCAAATTCCGAGTAGAGTCGGGATAACTACGACGAAGCCCATAATAAGCGCGGAAAAAATGTGAATCCTTAGAAGAACCCAGTAAAAATATATTCAGCACCATTCGGCGGATCAATGAATTTACCCAAGTCAAAAAGAGGCAATCGAATCAATGGGAACCAATTTTGCCGGAAAGCTCAAAAAAGACTTAACCGCTTAAAAGGCTACTTCAAAGGTGGGACAAACAAGTATTGGGATCGCATACTGATAGGAATTCAATTAATTGCTCTGTATAATATTGAGGTTATTAAAAAAAAGTCCAATCAACTATACTGCACCGTGAGACTGTTAGTATATAGGATGACGTTTTTTACGATACAATTTTGAGGAGTAAGGAATCGAAAAATTTCGCTACTGTTGCATCTACTGAAATAGAGTTAAAACTGGAGCAGAGGAAATCACATTCATACTGGATCCTTTTCGTAACAGCTTGGAGCTTGAGAGGTCTCCACTGAAGTCAACGTTGTCGCTTGTCAGTCGAGGGTCATCGCAGGGCTCGGAGAGAAATGCGAATAGTTCCTGGATCGGCACAAACTTTGAAGCGTTTCTTTCAAAGAGCAATGGCATCAATGAACTGTTAGAATTCATAAAGAAGATGGTGTATCTCACCAAAAGATCAGGACTCGAATAAGACGCATTACGTGGTACTGTATCGATCACTAATGAAGAAAAACGGACAAGAGTCAACTGACAAGGCCATCCAAAAAACGCAGGTCAGATCTACTCAAGATAACGCCGGCGAGAAAGCAGGTCGTAACAAGTGGCAAAACGAAAAAATCTGATCAAATTTTACGACAGTGTGAATCGCATCAGATAGAAAGAGGCGACCTGATGTTGAAATTGAAAAAATCCGGCGAGAAGTCCGCGGAAGTCGAGTGATGAACGTTATTTGAAACTTTTGTGGAGCTGGTAGGGTAAGGCTCGATGTCGATTTGACATATCTCAGTACCTCGTTCAGGGGAGGAATGGTACGGGAGGCGAGTAAAGACCCTCCCATAGTGATTTCTAAAAGTGGAAAAACAAGGATAACTGGTTGGCCTACCAGCACTTTTGAGAGTGCATTGTTGCCGGCTCTAGAAGGAGGTCACGACCAGAAGGAATAGTGCAAGGGTGAGCCAGATATGTCAGCATGCGACACTATAGTAGGAAAAAAACTACTGGTGGAGCCAGTAAATTTCGACGTACTCATTTTGTATGCCAGCAAGGGGCAAGGAAGAAGCCGGAACTCTGGAAGCAGAAGGAGGAATATGGGAACCTGAATGAAGTTGCTACACGAAGCTGTGCTTTGAGAGAAATGCCAACCATTGTGCCGCTGCCTACGAAATTGCAATAAATGCGATTCGTGGGCAAAAATCATCCCAAGGGACATGCCCGCGCGTTTGCTTCAAAATAATTACAACTCTCGCCGAAATATAGAAAGGGGTATAACAGGATGTCATCTCGATCCTCGGGGTTACTGAGGAGCTTCGTGTTAGAATAACAAGCCTCCGGAATAGGAACCGGATTCCGCACAAAATCCTGAAATTGACTATTAAAATCAGGTCCATAGAGTTCATAAGTATAACTGAATCCTGTAATGTTTCCCGCTTGGTGGAAACAGAATTACCAGAGCTCCAGACATAACCTGGCGTATTCTATATTGGCCTATCTAGATGGTGATATGTAACAGACTGCTTCCGTTCATCGAGCTGATGTATAGTCTATCAGAGCGGCAGTATGGGCTTTGGCGATAGTAATGCTCATTTGACTGTCTATTACACTTCTTTTATTTGAGAAAAATTACAAATAGGGGCACGAAATTCGGTTGATATATTAATCGACTAGTATCCGACATCCACTCACGATACAAATCCCTCTGGCATTAACAAGATTTGAACCGTGAGCCTCCGCTACGACATCAGTTGCGTAAGAGAGGAGAGATAAAAAAGTAGCGACTTGAAAAGAAGCAGGACTCATTTTCAAAAACTAGTTAACCAAGAATGCCGAAAAAAGAATGATGACCTACAAAATACTCATATACCCCTCCCTTATCTACAAGACGAAGTGCGTCAATACAAATCAAAATATTGTATAAAGTGCGATTTTGGAAGTTTTAGTACGAATACTATTACTATTAGCAGAGTTATAGTAGATAAAACTTGCGAAAATATGAATTCCAAAAATAGCGCGACTAACTTGAATGCAAGGAGTCGCATCTTCAGAAGCGCCTGTAATACCAAAATCCATTGTTTGTTATATTTAATATATAGAATTTGAAAGTAGATGGCTGACAAACTCTTTCCTTGGATAGCAACTGGTACAAAGACTTTCACATCGCTCTGTATCGCATAAAATTGCAAATATGTACATATACGCCATAGATTTCAACCATGATATTGTGCCGTTGTTAGGATGCCCGAGACAGGTGCGGTATACAAAGAAAAACGATATCAACAGCATTGAAATAAGGAGTGCAATAAACATTTTCCCTCTGGGGAAATTAATTTACCCGCAAGGTTAGTTCAGGTTGAAATGATTCAGAGAATGCTTCAAATTAATTGCAAAAAGCTAGGAAAATTTCCACTGTGCATGCAACTGGCTTTTCACAATGTACATGAAGTTTTTATCTTGAGGGTGTTTTCTATTGAATTTGAATTCCAAATATATGAGAGTACCTGAAGTTGCACCCCAATTTCAATTCAGTGTATGGTAGACCTACGCTTAAGGCTTTCAAATTTTCCGATTGTTGAGTATGAAAATCCTTACTTCAGCCTACACATTTTCCATATTCTGGTGATGGTTTTCGAGTTTACCAAAATAGTAACGTGTTTTACGTCCCTAGGCCCTGAATCAGATGCAGAAATTTTAAACATTTTCTGCAGAATCTATTCGCACTCATCACACCATTTTGGAAATGGAAAGTAATCTGCAGAGAGTGCTTTGTACAACTCACCAGGTTATCTATTTTTGAAAACGAATTATCGATGATTACAATGTACATTCAATCTGAAACGTGGAAAATTTCCCATTTATCTATTTGCGGAGCAGCAATGCCACTCACCTACTGGCGGTTTGTAGGTACACAAAAGAAAATACCTTAGCACCAAAGTAGATGTTTCCTTGAGATTTTCGGAGCCAAAAAATGGGTTGCGAGCGTCATTATAAGGAAACAATTTTGCAAATGAATGCGAGATAAAAAGAAATTTACAAAAATAAAACGTGCCCTGAAAAATTCAAAGGTACCTAAGAAATAAACCGCCATATTCAACGAAAAAATTGAAAAGACGATTGTCTACTCTTGAGCATTATAAAATACCATAGAAAAATGCAGTTTGGTTCTCCGCAGATTTATTTAAGGTCCAGCACTATATCTAAACATTCAGGCGTTAAGCAAGATTAGATGGTGGGACTCTGGAGGGCACTCCTTTTTTTATTACAGCATTGTGGTATTACCCTCTACGGTGCTACATACCAAGAAAGATTTCCAATACAAAGATACAGGAGGCTTCTTATGAGCAATTGAACACAGTCCAGGAGGGGTTCCTAAAGGTGGCATTGTGATCGTCGTGATTGATCTGGGCGCTGAACACCTTTCGCGGACGCTTGCGAAACAAGATTTCACAAAACTTTAAAAAGGAAACAAGTCGTTGAACCGGAACCTCGGCGCTTCAGGTATGAAAGGCTTTGTTTGCTTCTTCTGTGAGTATATTTGAGTGCAGAACTATTCCATTTACACGTAGCCCATTATGTATATCCATTTAGCATCTCAGACTACTCACGTTGGTGTCATATTGACAGTTGCAGAGCAGATACCGATATGGAGAGTATTTTGAGGCCTGGATACCATATAGAGGCAGCTTCGTGTTTCTTTTCAGATTTTTTGGTTGGGTAGTTTCTGAGAAATGGTCAGTTAAAGAAATCATCGCTTTCCACCCCTCCCACTCCCCGTCTTTCTAACAAATCTCAAAACTAAGACCTGGAAAAGTACTAAGCGATACCTTTCATTTGATACCCAACATTATTCTTTTGTTAAGGGAAAGTCGCACCGCGTCCTTGAAGAACTATTGTGCCCCTTTTACTGGTTATAGTGTACCTATTGATCATAGTATCTCAAGCAGGCCAGTAACCGTTAGGAACTTTAGTATGTTCCCCACTTCCAGAAGTTTCAGCTTTGCATCTGGTATTAAGTGTTCTCCCAGATGTATCGACCTACTTTGCACAAGTGCTGGACACTGTCCCAGGACGTGCATAGAGGTTTCCTCCTCCTCCTCACAGAACCTGCAGGCAGTGTCCGTAGATATCCCTAGCTTTCCTAGGTGGTAGTTCAGCCGACAATGACCAGTGAGAATTCCCACTATGATTCGGAGGTTCTTTTTGGTGAGGTTTAAGCAATCCTTTGTGCGCATGGGTTCGTATCCCCCAATAAGCACCCTGGACTGCTCCATCCCTGGTAGGCCCGCCCAATATAGTTCCCTCAACCGTTTTTCTTCGTTTCTTAGATTCATAGCCATGAAACCGTTTCCGATTCCACAGAAGGGTTCTGGCCCGTATAAAGGCATCCCTGCTCCCTGATTGGCTAGTTCATCCGCTGCCTCATTGCCTTCCAGCCCAGCATGGCCTTGAACCCAAAGTATCCAGACCTTGTTGGACGAGCCGAGTGTATTCAGTCTCTCAAGGCATTCCCATACCAGTTTAGAGTTCACCTGGTTGGACCTAAGTGCCTTGATCGCTGCTTGGCTATCGGTGAGAATAGCTATGTCCTGCCCCCTGTAATTCCTTTGCAGATTAAAGGAGGCACATTTGTCTATGGCGTAAATTTCCGCCTGGAATATGCTAGTGTACCTACCCATTGGCTCAAAGTACATTTTCCTTGGACCAATGACACCGGCACCCGCTCCCTCTGCTGTGAGGGATCCGTCAGTGTACCAAGTAATCAGTTGCTGGTTTAAGCCGTATGTCACAGCCACGCTTTCCCAGTTTGTCTTGTTACTCCAACGTGTTTCAAACTTCTTATCGAAGTGAAACCTCGTTGTCATGTTGTCCCTCGGTATCAGTAATTCGGGATACCGTCTAGAAAGGATATCAATCTTCCTTCGATTTAGGCAGCTCCCCGCCTCACTCATGCTACCGGCCATCCTGAATATTGATCTCCTTGCCTGCATCTGTATGTGCAGATGGAGAGGGGTTAATCTCAGAAGGACCTCCAGGGATGCCGTTGGGCATGTCCTCATTGCCCCACTGATACACACGCAAGCCAGCCTTTGGAGCTTATGTAATTCCCTGGCTTGTGTGCTGAGTTGGGTTCTTTCTGCCCAGATTACCGCTCCATAGGTAATCATTGGTCTTACTATTGCAGTATATATCCAAAGTAGTATCTTCGGGCTACAACCCCATTTTTTTCCTGCTATGGATCTGCAAGTCATCAGAGCCCTCGTGGCTTTCCGACAAGTGTTTCCGACATGTGTCTTCCAGAGTAATTTTTGGTCTAGCGTGATTCCCAAGTATTTGACCTCTGTTTCTCGTTTCACCTCCATATCATGTAATGTTATGGCTTTCAGGTGATCCAGTTTACGCCTCCTAGTGAATGGTACTATGGTGGTTTTGGTTGGGTTGATCCGCAGTCCCACCTTCCTGCACCAGGCACTAGTAACCCTTAATCCAGTTTGGATTCTATCACATAGGGTATCTACATATTTGCCCCTACAGATTAGAACAATGTCGTCCGCGTAGCCCTGGACTTGTATTCCAGTATTAGTTAACACGTCCAGGAGTTCATCCACTACCATACTCCACATCAGCGGCGATAGTACTCCGCCCTGTGGACAGCCTTGAGTGGTGTTCATGATAATAGAATTTGTACCTGTTTGTACCTCTATTTGTCTGCTTTCTAGCATTTTGCCCATCCAGAGTGCCAGGGTGTTTCCCACTCCTTTGCGGCTCAGGGCATCCTGTATCTCTGTGTGCGATGTGCTGTCGAATGCTCCTTCGATATCCAAAAACGCGCACAGTGCAATTTCTTTTGTTTCAATGGCGTCCCGTAGTACCTCTGTCAGCTGATACAGAGCAGTTTCAGTTGACCTTCCTGCCCGGTAACCGTGTTGACAGTGATGTAAGGGATTACGCTTTAGAACGTTAGTTCTAATATAGTTGTCTATGACCTTCTCCACCGTTTTGAGTACGAACGATGTTAGGCAGATTGGTCTGAAAGATTTAGGGTGAAAAGGATCCTTTTTACCCGCCTTCGGAATAAAGACCACTTTTGCCCGTCTCCATGCCCTTGGTATGTAACCCAGTGCTATGCTCCCCCTTACCACCCTCAGAAGAGACTCTAGGATAATTCCTAGGCCCCTCTGGATAAGTGCAGGGAAAATGCCATCTGCTCCGGGAGATTTCATTGATTGAAAGGTTCCCACTGCCCATCTTAGCCTAGCTTCTGAGCATACCTCTTTTGCTAGTTTCCAGCTCTCTTTCCTTCCCCTTTTATTCGTTGTTGGGGTGTCAGGCAGATTATTGTCGCCTGCCGCCGAGGGGTAGGACCCCGGGAAATGAGTTCCGAGAAGCAGGTGTACCCTGTCCTCCTCATTCTCGGTGAATGTCCCATCTTCCTTTTTCAAGCAGACAGAGGATATTCTCCCGTCTTTGGCTACAGCCTTGTACAGCCTAGTTGCTTCTGTGATCTGTTCAATCCCTTCACAGAATTCCCTAAAGCTGTTCCGTTTCGCTTCCCTGATGGCGTTGCTATACGCAGTCAGTGCATTTTTATACCTCCGCCAGTCCCCGGTTCGTTTTGCCCGGTTAAAGAGTTTTTGTACCTCCGTTCTCATTCTGGCTAAGTTTCTGTTCCACCATGGTACATCCCTTGATGACTTGAGTGTCTTGGCCGGACAGCTGGCCTCATATGCGTCAATGACGATTGTGTTGAGGTCTTCCACCACCGTTTCTAATTCTAATTCGCTCCTGATGTCCCCGCTCCCTTGAAGGTGGGCAATGTTGTTGCTCAGGTGCATTGTGTAAGATTCCCAATCCGTTCTCTTGGGATTCCTTATTATTCTTTTTATTTCGGAGTTACCCTCAATGTCGAATCTGATTATCCTGTGATCAGACATTGAGGGTTCATCCGACTATATTCGGTAAAAAAAAATTTTACACCCCTCTTTTGCATGTAATCTCAAGGTAGGAGGATATCAGTCACTGCACTGTCTGGGCGTTCACAGTTCCCATCTTCTCACCAAATTTCGTGTCAATCGGTATAGCAGTTTCGAGAAAAGTGCCTGTGACAGACAGACAGGCAGACAGTACACGGACAGAAGACACAGCCAACGTTTCAGAAACCGGTCTGAGTCTGAAGAGTTACACAACACAACACAACAATATAAGAGGGCGAGGAAAGAATTGAAAGCAATCATCTCTTGCCGAAAATAAAGCCCCAGGTTTAGACGGCATTCCAAATAAAGCACTGACAGTGGCCCTCGAAACAGTTCCAAGATGGTTCGCTGAAACATTTACGGCGTGCCTCATAGATGGGATTTTCCCGGAAGAGTGGAAGAAACAGAAGCTTGTGCTAATCCCGAAGCCAAATAAACCTTTGGATGATCCTTCGTTTTATAGACCTATATGCCTGCTAAACGGTGGTCTCTCAGACAGGCAGTTGGGATTGCGAAAAGCAAGATCTACTGTCAATGCCATCAGCACGGTGACAAAAATTGCAGAAAAAGCAATGGAGGCCAATAAATCTTGCGCGGTAGTTACTCCCGACGTGAAGGATGCCTTCAATACGGCAAAATGGAGCAAAATAATTTCGGCTTTAGCCAAATTGGGCACTCCTAAATACCTGGTGCACATAGTCATGGGATTTCTCCGAGAGAGGATATTGTGTTACGATTCGGGCGGTGGACCTAAGACGTATACAACAACCTGCGGGGTTCCACAAGGATCAGTCCTCGGTCCTTTCCTGTGGATAATAATGTATGACGGAATTCTAAAGTTGCATCTACCCAAAGGAGTGACAATCATTGGCTTCGCAGACAATATCGGAGTAACTATCGTGGTACAAGATATTGATGAGATGGAGGTACTCACAAACAAGGCAATTTTTTAAATCAGGTCTTAGCTAGGAGTCATGGTTGACTAAAGACTGAAATTCAAGTCCCATCTTGAAAATTTTGCAACTAAGACTTCCAGAGTGGCTACATTGTTGGCAAGAATGTTACCAAATATAGGTGGTCCTAGGCAAAGCCGTCGACTCTTGATCTCGAGAGTTGTTAGCTCCATCTTGCTTTATGCAGCTCCAGTCTGGGCTTTGTCTTTGAAGGTGGAAGCAAAAAGAAGAAAAATCGCAGCCCCATACCGATTGAGTGCATTGCGAACGTCATGCGCTTACTGTACAACTTCGGATGAAGCAGTTTGTGTGATAGCAGGCATGATCCCCATCAACATCTTCGCGAACGAGGGTCGACGCCTCTATAAACCATCATATGCAATCGGTGAGTCCTATACCAATCGTCGGCAATTGGCACGAAGTGGACCTATTTTGAAATGGCAAAAAGATGGGATAATGCCCTACAGGACGCTGGATACACAGGATTATTCCAGATGTCTCTAAATGGATCAAGCGAAGACACGGTGAGGTTAGTTACCACCTAACACAATTCCTAAGCGGACACGGAAGGTACCGTGCATACGTTTATCGCTTCGGGCGTAACGACCCCCCGTATTGCCCAATATGCGTGATGATTTCGGAAAATGCGGAGAATGTTGCTTTTAACTGCCCGCCGTTCGCCGCACACAGAGCGGAGGCGGAAATTGACGGCGAGGCACGGTTAACAACCGAGAATATGGTGGACCACATGCAAACCTTTGAAACATCCTGGAGGGCGGTAGAAAAATTAATGAAGGCGATTTACAACCTGCTGAGGAGGGAGGAGCTTCGGAGGAAAGTTACAAATAACGACAGAAGTCGGTTCATAACTGATCTTGCCCCGCGATGTAATACCAAAATGGCAGTCCCGCGGGTTAAGCGAAGGAGAAGGAGGCGGTCTTAGTGAGTAAAAGTCTCACATAACCGTATGGCAGGAGCCAAGGGTAGGTTTTGAACCTTTCCACCTTCCAACCTATCAAAAAAAAGATAAACGGACAGACATTGAACCGATTTTAATAAGGTTTTGTTTTGCGGAGTGGAGTGTTGACTTTAAATCAGTGCCTTGTCTGGATAACCGAGTATTTATTACCCTATCTAGGCCAAAGTTATGTTCACTGTTGAAAGGTTACCATAGCGCAACTTATTAGGTCAGTATAGTGCAAAATATTAAAATTAATTAAAATGATATAGCTGATGCAACGCCGGTATGAGAAGAGAAAACTTTGTTCAAACATCATCGCACCGTCACTCCGTTAGTTTAAAGGTTTACCGCGCAAGCATTTAACTTCGGTAACGGGCTCTGTTCAGTAAATAATGGCTCACTTCAATGAATAATACATGCTGTCGATATTGGGATAAGATATTGTCAACTCCTATGGGAAAAATTCCTGCGGCAACAATTTTCAACCATCAATCATATCGTTTCCACTTTGCATTCTGCTTCGCCTTCAACTACACTTCAGTTTTCAACATTCTCACCCCTCATACTTGACAATACTTCACGACTCCACTCGTTCCATCCGCAGCATAGAAACCAACCGAACATTATTTGTTCTTAAAATGTTCAAGAATAGGCGTATGGCTCTCATCCCCAGTCGAGTTATCCATACCTATAAATTGAAGAATGCCCCCGAGAATAATAACCAAGTAAAACGACGGGGATGAAAACGACATGTCACTCTGTATGTGGTAAGTGGTGAGCACGCTTAGAAACACATTACCTAAAATAGGAAAAAGAGCAAGTCGTCAAGCTCATCCTGAAAGCCGCTTTCTCACCTTCTTAAGATTTTCTATTGAAGCTTCTGCTCTTATTGCCTGGAAAGATTTTTGTCTGTTTCTCAAAGAAAAATAAGCCCCAAATGAAAAAGGACGAAATTTGTAGAGAAAGAGAAAAAAGCCACCAATGTGATGTCTTAAGAGTGAAACTGTCCATTCACCTAGATGAAAATGAAAGCAAATTTTTCGCCGAGCCAGACAATATTCTGGATAATAGATTCAGGATGTAAGGAACCTAGAGCGCAAATTTATTCCAGAAGGTCAATTATCACTTCTTGGTACTGAGGAAGAATATTGCCTCAGTGTTGCTCTTATTCTCGCTTTCACTCAAGTTCTTAGAATATAAGTCAATTTCCATAAATGGGTGAAATAGGATCCTTACTACAGACCGAATGAAATGAAGAGAGAATGTATTCATCTAATTTACATCCAAGTGTTTCCTTTTACCCTCGTACGTGTTTGCCAGTCTTCTATAAGTCTCCGAGCAGGAGTACATTTGTCGGAACTCGTTTATTTAATTGCATTTATTTATGTGCTATGGAACAAAATTCTTTTATATTCTTTCGAAACGTTTTCATTAGAGTTGTATTCAATGATATAATAAAAACATAAAAGATTTGTTCGCTAATTTCACATGCTCAATTTGTTTACAATAGTATCAGGATCTTTGCTTGATTCTGACTTTAGTCTAGTTGCTTATAATAAAAACTCCCCTTTGGATATCTTGCATACACTTATCCTTCCCTTCTCATCCCAAGTAACTTTCTTCCAAATATTATAGTTCCTGAACAAACTTAGAAGAAGCAAAACAAAAACAACTAAAGCAACATCGATAGCTGTTGCTTTAGGGCAGGACCATTTTCTTGACATTGAGCTCCTACCCTAGACGTCCGGAGTAGATAAATCATCGTATCAATCCCCATCCCTCGGGGCACTAGCATCCAGAATACAAATTAATCACCATTCGCTTTTTGTAACCTCGTTCGCCTTCTAAAATTAGGCTATCGATTGAGCTTCAAGGAAATTCAGTGTAAAAATAGAATTGTAATCCTTTATGGCAAGACTCCTAACTCATGCGCTCCCCAAGACGGTCCGAGAAAATTTTCTTTACAAGTTATCGAATGGCTCCAAAGTACCGAACTCAGTTGCTAGGATATTGTTCATGTTTCTCTCCTCCCCGAAGTGCTTTAGTTCTAGGGCTGGATGGCACTGACAACATCAGCACGCGTCCCATTACTCATTTCCACGTTGAAGCAACTCGCAACCGAGTGCAATGGAATTTTCTAAAAATAGCTTGAACCGTAAGGAAAGCGGATTGGCAGACTCCACCTCGATTTTATTGTTTGGGTAAAGATATATTTCCCCTGGCAAACATTACCGCACGGAATTAATACCGCGCCTTGGGATAAGGGATTGAGAATTGCATGTAGGGACAGAGGTTGCGGTCGTCAAGTGGATCGATGGTAACTTTCATTGCATCTCCTCGATATGCAGCTCGCTCGGACCAGCTTTTCGATGAAAAGAGGAACGAACCGTGTTTTCATTCCTGGAAGAAGTCCACGCAATAAAAAATCCAAGCTTGTGTAATGGAAATAATGAGGGCTTATTTCTAATAGTTCTTCTTGGAATTGAAGGAGCTGCCTTCTGTGTCAGTTGGGTTCGATTCGGAAGAAAATTTACTTTGTGGGTATTAATTAATTTATAAAAGGCTGCCACTATACATAATCTCCCTCGTAATAACGGACCGGAAAAAAGTTCGGTTTCGCAGAAATTCTTGCACCAGATAAGATAGCATAAGCACAATTTCACCCTTATACTAGGGTTAAGCCATTTGAATCACAGCATTATTTAGATTCGTTACTTATCTTGTAAGTTGTAATAAAAACGGGAAAACCGCAACCCCGGCGCATCAAGTATAAAACGTCTTGAATTATAATAAATATATATGAAACAGACTTGCTATAACTTGATAAATAATCGTGGTGGAGGGATTTGCACCAAAATTTCCAGTATAATCTTTTGGGTCACAGGCACAAGGTTTCCAGCAACTTCGATTCACAGGGTAGTTGCTGTAACCTGAACACAATTTTTTATACATCCCGAAAAAATCGGTAGAAGACTCGCGTTACTTTTGGGCCCAACTGTGGATTCGCTCCTAGAGATTAATGTCGGATAGCCGACCGCGAAATTCATTCCAGAGAGCGTTTCGCAGTCTCGGCCAACTAACCTCAACACTGGACTACCGATACTACATGTACCGGTTAACCGCATCCCAGGCCTGCAGAATTGACTGGGAGCATCAATGCAGAGAACATTAGACGGTAGTAAAACAGGAACTCGAAGTCGTTCTATCACTGACAGGTTCTTGTGGGTGAACGAACATTGTTCTTCTTGTAGAACTTCCTTAACGAATAATATTTGCTTAGATACCAGCCGAACACAGGGTCGCTAGTTAAGTGATTGTGAATGATTAAACTCACGTTGAATGTCTTCAGTTTGAGGGCGGGCAACATGGGCGTATATTTTCGTGGTCAGGCACTGTTTCGAACGCACACGCAAATCAACAAACAAAAGGGAATCTCAAGAATTTAATCTTCCTTGTTTGGAGTCTGAAAACAAGAAAGAAGCAAGAAATATTGAGGACAGAATAGGCACAACTTCAGCTGACTGCCTCCATATTCCATTTAAGTTTTATATCATCCATTGCTTTATCCAGAGGAACGGAAGGGCTGAAAAACCCAAAAGAACCCCTCCACATTCACGAACCTGGCTAACACAGAGGCAAGCGCGTCTCGGGGGGTACTTCAGTGGAGGTGTGTTACTTGTGGGCAGGTCTTTGCAGTTAATTCAGTTATTTCTTTAGGCGGCCGTGTGGTCTTTTAGTCATCGTCTGAAGTCCTAATTAATAGAGTACTACCTTTTTTTCAAAATTTGTAAAAACTCCTTAACCAGTCAATTTTCCAAAAAATAAAAAAATCTTTATTATTAATTTTACTTGAGCAGATATCGGTATGGAGGGCATTTGGAAGCCTAATGACATATGAATGAAACTTCATGCTTTTTTCGGTGATTTATAACGGTGTTTAGCACCTCGACTTACCTCCCTTTATACATAATTCCAATACGTCGACTTATATCCTAAAGTACCAATCAAGGTCTACCCTCAAATAGCTACATTCGGTGAAAAAATGGTATACCTCCTTTTATATGAATGGGGTCTCTGAATATACCGCACAGGGAGTCACAGTAGCCCGATTGTAAGATTTGTTTTACCCCAAACCTTAGAAAGCGAGGTAGGGTCGGGTTGATCCATTTTATGAAAATACAATCAAGTCATTTTTTGTTGTAACACTTAAGTGTTTTGGAATGCAAAGGGTGAAGAAATTGAGACTTATCTCAAGTCCAAAACCTAAAATTTTCGCACTTGACTCTCAACGACCCCGGCTCAAGCCCAGTCAGCCTAACCAGGACTAGCTTTCAGAATTCCTTGAAATCGTTGGTTACATTCGATGATGGCATTCTGAATAGTCGAGCCTTCGCGTCAATATTAGCCAAGACTAGTAGAAGACACACAAAAAGTCCACCAGGGAAGTTACTTATCTTATGGTAAGGTGCTATTTACGGAGAGCATTGTATTGATCTAATACTAGCTATAAAAATCTCAGAAAGATATGTACATCAGCTTCAGCTTGGAGGTGTACGGGTAGTGCGGGCACATGTAGAACTCTCGCCCACCAAAACGCACCCATGTCTTTCCGGATCTACCCCCTACCTGTTCACCATCAAAGTATCCCTTTGTTTCCCCAGGTGGACATCACTTGTACTAGGGGTGCCTACGCTAGTTCACTACTACATTAAGAATGTCCAAAATAGGAATAATGGCATGTATGAGTATTTTCTAAGTGGTAAGGAGTCACAGACTTCGCTACCTTGAGTAACAATCATATGCCCAAAGCGTAGATTTTCTTTTTCGCCACGAAGAAATCTCTGGTAACTTTGCCTTTAATTTTTACTAAAAGCCTGCATTTAGTACTACATCGCAGTAGGCTAAAAGGACATTACAGAAACTCTAACGGGGAGAACTGGAAACCCGATTGTCGGCAATCTTCAGCATTGTTACCTAAATCTCTCAGAAAACGGAAGTGCCTGGCAGAAAGAAACTTCAGCCATTTACGGAGTAGAGATTACAGGCAAAATCGTGTGTTTTCTACGCTCCTAGAAAGGAAGTGAAAGGAATGGAAACCGGTGATATGGATTCTACTGGGTACCAAAATCTGACTTGTGTGGCCAAGACACTATGAATCTGAAATGACACCAGCCGGCAGCAAAGAAAGGCATTACGAAAAATGACGAACCCCAGTGTATTCTTCGGTCAACGGCCCATGCGAAGAAAATGCAAAACAAACATACCATGATCACTCGTCAAATTTTTCCGTCACAACTTAAGCGTTGCGTGACAGGTAGCCCCAACTTATTGGAACCACTGCCCAGATATATCGATTTTGTCGAATTCTAACTACAGAAAGTCTTCAAACATCGCTCCTTATAGAGGACCATCGATCTTCAATTCTAAAAAAAATAAGCTCCAATGATGCCACCATGCCATAGACCGCACCTAAATATCAATCTTTGTGGAAGCATTGATGCTTCGCCGAACAGTTGTGAGTTGAGATCACTCCAATAACAGGGCTTACCTGAGATGATTTTTGGTCAAAATCCGGATCTCTGGCAACATTTGCAGTGCAATGTTGGTCCAAAACCAACCGCAAAAGAAGTTGGGTTCATTCTCTGGCGATTCCCAATTCAGTTGATCGGCGTTGAATTGACACTTCCGAGAGAGTGTACTCATGATGAAACTATTCCACAGTGCGATTAACTACTTGTGAACTGAAGCCCTGATAAAAATCGAGGACACGGTGAAATTTACGTTGCACATTTACATGAGTGTCCGGATGGCTTAAGTAGTTAGAGCGCTGGGCTGTCGTAGCAAAAGGTCACAGTTCAAATGATGGCAGACGGATGGTTTGTTATCGTGACTGGATGTGACTGAGAACCTGAGACCAATCAGGGTAATCACTTCAAGGCGCTAATCCAATATGGATTGCTGCGCCAACGGTTATTATTATTTACAACGACAACTATTGCATCGACTATAGAATAGGCACACCAAATCGCGGATGAACTTTGGCACCATTGCTTTATGGGCATTTGGGTAAATAAAGCGGTAGCCACCAAATGGAATACCCCCAAGCAAAATAGAGTAGTTCGGCGAAAGAAAAGGAATTCATCAACGTAGTTTCAGAGACTCACACTTCTGCAAAAGGAGTTCTGGGGGATAAAATAAATTGAGTAAAATAATTAAGGTCTTATCGGTGAAAACACTCCAAAACAAATTCTGAATGAAAATTATTAGCGACCCAGGCTCGCTGCTGAAAGCGATACTTTCATTGTCTTCCGTGGAAGCATCTTTCGAAGTTGCTTTGTCATTTCCTTTCTATACAAATTATCTATTTCATGATGACTGCAACTTCCCGAACCACTCCGTCTTTAAGGCTATAAGATCGCACATTTTTCATAGCTTCTTTTGGCTTCCTAGTTTTAAGTTTTCCTCTATAACTGATTTCCCCTCTTCAGTACTTTTTTTCCCAAAGATTCAAAAGCGACACCAACTACTCCAGCTGGTACTCCAATATTCGTTAGATTTACATATTGTTAAAATTTGAATATATTATTTAATCCCATCGTGCACTCGCAGAGAGAAAATCGATTGCCATTTTCCGTCCTTATTTAAATCAGTAGGCTCAGTTGTTTTCCATTTTAAATTCTTTTCCATTTACACATACCAAGGAAGGTGCAAATTGTCCTTGAACTATTCTGCCGGGAAAACCAACTTCGTACGGCATAAAATAATTCGACCTCGAATCTTTTGTGAAATTTTCTTACAAATAAATAGGGAATCTCATGCTAAAACTTTCTGGGAAGGATATGCACACGACATGTACACGAGAATATACCCCCTCAGCTCGGTTCTGTTTTCCGAAACAAACGTAGAACGTTTCCTAGTTCCCTAAAAGCCCCATATTGTCCAGGATACAGTAAATTGCAGAAATTTTCAAAGCTGAGAGTATAAAATGACTCAAAACGATTTTGCCAAAGTTGTTGCAATAACGTGCTCTAGGGATTGAAGTGGAGGAAACCTTTTTCTGTTGCATTCCTAATGGACCTGACGCAATAATGCCTGTTTGTACTATACAAGGCGCCATAAGTATAGGCCTGTTTGCGTAAATACATTTTTTGAGACGTATGCATTCCATTCGTAGAAGACCTTCAACATATATCCATCTGAGAAGTTCCAACAGGATTTCGCACCTCATACTCAATTCCTAGATACATCTGGATTTCTACAGAAAGGAATTCTGCTGGCTAAAAATACAGAGAGTCAGACACTACAAATGAAATGAGCAAGTCGAGCAAACTTTATGCCTTGCCTAGAACAAAAACACCTACGTCGTATCTTATGGTATTCCTGAGAAAATTAAGAAAATTCGTGGAAATGCTGATGTTTTTAGAGCACGAGTGTAATTAAAATTATTTGCTGGCTTTTATGAGAGGTGAAAGCTATTTATGGAAAATTTATTGTTTTTATGCGGCGTTGGTCGTACTGAGAAACGTCGTCTGCATACCATTTCGTCTGGTTTCCAGAGGAATTCTTACCGACAAAAAGACAAATGTATAGTATGTCCGAAGAAAGTCTTGGAATATAGTCAGGGCTGCAATGGTGTTGAGCTGGTGTTAGAGGTGTAGAAGATTAATTTTGAGTTTTGAAATGCGAAAATGCTTGTTCGATGCGATAGTTTGCACTTCTTAGAAACTATTTGAGATGCACAGCGCCCATATGTGTACACACATATATAGATACAATGGTAGGTGTCAATAAATGTTGAGCTCCATTATTGTGCAGAACGAGCACACTAGCAGCCTAATATAGGAATTCTTAATTCAACTCATATAAGATTTTCAGAATCTTAGCAGAATAGTCGGTATCTGGTAAGCCCCTGCTTCTGTACTGTAGTGGCTAACCCGGTAGCAACTTTGATCGCTCATACTTCGAACAGCAGTAGATTGAGGATTGTCTTCTGAATATCCGCGGAAAAGGGAAGTATGCGTCGACCATGAAAATTCAACATAAGCCACGCTTGCGATCTGGCAGCAGTGGAAAAACCACCTTGCCATGGACAGTTATGCTGCAATTGTTACAAATTAAACTCCCTTTGCCGTGAATAGGGGATTTCTTACTCAACATAGAATATCATTCACGGTCGCTCCCGCCTCTCCACCAAATTTCGTATCAATTCGCTAGAACTGCTTCAGAGAAAGTGCGCATGACAGACAGGAAGATGGACGGGCGGACAAACAGATACGAAACGGGGGAGGGTGACGGTAGAAGTAAAACGGAGTAGAAATCGCGTAGTCATCGAATATAATGGCGAGATTACTGCGAAAGGGAAAAGTTGCCGGTTAGGAATATAGTTTGTAAGGACACAGATATTGTACGGCGAAGGAGCCGTATAGCGGCCCGCAAGCTACGACGATAAGTCTGTCGCCTAAAGCGACGAAAACAGCTATAACCGTCAGCTGATGGTACTCTCTCAGATGATACTTAAAAACAAAATTAACGTCCCCATTGCCTGCGAACAATACACAGATCGACACAGTGGGGTTTGAGTTGCGGATAGCTAAGGATCTTCAGTGGTACGCCAATAAAGACTATACACACAGTGACCACCAGATTATCAGTTTAAACCATCAAATGCACGAGAATAAATTGACCCCGAAAAATAGTAGTAAAATGGGCAGCCAACAAGTTTGACGATGAAACTTTCAACGAAGTTTTCCAGTAAAATACCACGTTCAAAGGAAATTTGGATGATAAGGCTTTACAGGTCGGCGAAGTTTGTTGTATCCCAGAAACGAGTACCGATTACCGAGTACGATTTTTGGTGGAACGCTGAAATCGGAGAATACCGCATGGGCTTTAAAGCAAAAAGACACAGCCAGTGAAACGGAACGCAGCCAAAATAGCGCGAAATAAGTTTAGCGAGACATTTATCGCATTATTCCAAAGCCAAACAAACCTTTGAATGAGCATCCGCACAGAACAAATTGGAACTGTGTATCGCATAAGGACATTCGGAACGTGCTGCGCTTAGCGAATAATATGTTATCTGGCGAAGCAGTCTGCGTAACAGTAGGAATGATTCCGATTGATATTCTGGCGAGAGAAGAACAACGTCCTTCTGATCAAGCCTATCTCACCGGGGCACTTCTGCCCCGGCGGCAATTTGCATGAAGTTAAACTATCCCTGAATGGCAGGAGAAGTGGAACTACTCAGAGAAGGGCCGCTGGACCCACAGAATAATGTGGAATATTCGGAGATGGATCGAGATGGCGAAGTTTGTTTCGGCCTAAACACAGCTCTTGAGCGGATACGGATATTATCAAGCATACCTTTATCGATTTGGTCATAACGGTTTAGCCAATAATAATAATAATAATCGTTGGCGCAACAATCCATATTGGATCAGGGCCTTGAATTGTGTTAGAGCACTTCATTCAAGACCGGAACGGTACACTAGGAGACAATGTGGTCAGCATTGTGGTTTAGCCAAAGTGTCCGAAAATTGTAGACGACGTAGAATACATTCTATTTCAATGCTCGAGAATTGTTTGGAAGCTGCAACCGTAGAGAACTTAACATGCGAAAAGATAATATACTACATTGTACTATATGCGATGCAGGGTCATTAATTCTAACACGGAAGAAATCTTCAAAGGTTTAAAAGCGAAAGAAAGAAAAGTATAGAATGCCCGAAGGGTAATGACCCATGGATTGAGCGTGGTTAGTATTCATAGTTGTCGTTGGTAAGTTTTGCAGTGGATTCTTGCATGACCAATGATCCAGATTTCATTAGCCTTCCGGGCTCCGCGAAACGTCAGCGAAAAGGAATTAGTTTCTTGCAGGTTGGTTGCCAAATGAAATTTACTTAATTTGGAGTATAAATGATCTTATTTCATCTACATTTGTATTATGATGTGATACGAATACGTTAATGTCATCCGTTCACTCGGGACATTGTGATATAATGTAGGCCTGGAAATGCCCAAGGAAGCTTAGTGGCCCCAAACCCTGCTTCAATCGGAAGGTAGATGATTTCCATAGATGTGTAATTTGTTGTGGATCTTTCATCTTAGATTTGCTGCTAGATCCGAGTATTTTGGCTCTGCGTGCGGTTGTGCTGTCATTTCTTTTGTTTTCACGCCCAAGCGACTTATGCCTAAGCTTAAAACAGGAAGTAGTGAACCCTGTAAGTAATCAAGAGAAAGCGATCAGAGCAAGAGGCTCCACCGCCTCCTCGGACACCTTGTCGTGGTGAGGGAGCTTGTGGGAGCTTACTACTACACTAAGGGTTTCCAAAACTACATGAAGATAGAAACAAAGGATTGTAACTGTCCAAGTGGTTAGAAGTCACAGACTTCGAATCCACTCTTCTAAAATACGGGAGAGGAAGGCAGAAGGAAACTTTAGCTGCAAAGGAAAACGGAAGAAAGGGCAGCTGATAATGTGGACGCAACTGGTCTAACACCTAACGGTCTAATGTGAAAACATCCATGCAGACCGGACTCCAAGAACATGGGAGGGCTTCTAGCCGACGACAACGGAAGGCATTGCGAAAGAAGGCGAAGTTTCTTGGGAATGAGGATATAGACGTTGCTTCACCACTAAGTGTAGCGATATCCAGAGAAATCGGACGCAAGAAAACGGAACTTTAGGCAGAAAGTGAGGACAAGCTGGTAACCCCGGTGAGATCCACACTGAACGAAGCAAACTTTTCAGTTAGCGGCGGTTTTCATATTAGACTGCACTTATCGCTACAAGCATAACAGTTAGTCAAATCAACCTGCAGCATGCCAAAGCTTCTTCCTATCTACTGGCGGCAAAGCTGGCAAAGTTGTAGGACTGTCCTTATATATTTCTGGTTCAAGAGCCATGGGTTCGTTTTAACAGAATCTGTGATATTGGATCAGTCAAGGGGACTAGGATGCTCTTCGATGAAAGATCCTCGAGACCGAGGGATTGCGTTCTGATGCCCATGCTGGGACAATTCTGTTCACAGCAATTTGTTGCGGTAAATTTACAATACTAGGTTAATGGTAAGAGGAGAAACGTCAAGTACCTCTGCTTACTTACCCTATGATTCTTTGTGGCCTCTGCCGACGCAAGAACTAAGGGATCTGGCAGTGTATGCAGAGTCAAGTGACCTTGACTCTTTAATAAGCTGTGATGCGAACGCTCAGCATATTTATTGGGGCAGTAGCAAATGCAATCCTAGAAGAGAGGAGCTGTTTGATTTTATCACTTCAGCTGGTCTGATGACCGCGAACGTAGGGTGTGCACTTGCGCCCCCTACCCTAAATGTAGTAATTGACCAACACTTTGCACTTCAAAGTTGTTAGAGTTGATTAGAAACTGAAGAGTGCTAGATGAAGTCTCACTCTTAGATCACCGTTATTTACAATTTAGTTTGACTATTGCAAGCGAACAGCCTGTAATAAAAGACGGAATCCTAGCAAAACGGATTCGATGAAGTTCAATGAACTTCTTGGCGATAAAGTTGAGCTCCCTGGGCGACTAAGGACTCCTTTGACGATAAAAGATCAATTGAAAACACTGAATCGGACACTTTTAGAGTGATTGTCCTATTTCCCGATGGCCCTTTGGTTTCAAACATACAGGATGCAACTCTGAAGTGTGACTACGCGATGGGGAAATTGTCCTGGCGCCCTTCCAAAAGCGCTATGATGCCGCCAGAGAGCATGGTGTTGACGAAACTCTAATAAAGTGGATCTACGCTATGCTAACGCAGAGATTGCTGTGTGCTGAAGTGGGTGTTGATCGCTACCTAACAACGATAGACTGCCCTCAAGGAGGTGTGCTATCGCACTTCTGTGGAGTATGCTGATCAACTCACTACTATGCAAACTGCAAAATCTGCCAATACACGTTTCAAGCTCATGCGGATGACGTGGCTGTGCTGGCTGATGATCGATATTTTAGAATGTGGTGTAGACATGCACAACGCGCCATTGATTTAATTGACAGTTGGTGCATGCACTTTCAGTAAATCCAAACAAAATCACAATGGTATTATTTTCAAAAAGGAGGAAACTGAATATCTTTGCCTTACAGAGATGGGGGGTACAACCCTTCAACTCTCCGAAGAAGTGAAATATCTGAGAGTTATTCTAGACAAGAAACTTCTTTGGAACAATCATGTAGAGATAAAGATGAAACGAGCTCTCACGACTTATGAGCTGTGCAGGCGAACGTTAGTAATGTGGATATATGTTGCTATTATTAGGCCGATGTTCGCTTATGTATCCGTAGTGTGGTGGGTTGAGGTGAAACAAAAGAGTTTTCGCTATAAATTAGCCGCACTGCAAAGAACAATGAGCCTGGGTATTAGCGGTGCAGTCCTTGGATTTGCTTATTCAGAACACTCCAATCAGAGCAGCTCATAGAATAATTCGATTAGATCTATGGAAAAACAATGGACGCACAGAGCATTGGGAGAATTGAATCTAGTTGTCGCAATGCCTTCCGAGTCTCAGATCACCATACATCTGTTTGGTAGAAGATATGATGCTATCTTGAAACGAAGAGAGAACTGGGACGAACTAGGTGTCAGGATATACTGATGTCTTCTTCAACGATGGCTAAAAAACAGAAAATGGTTCTAGAGCAGGAGTCTACCGTTCGAATAAAAACGAAAAGTGGGCTCTTTCTTTGGGACAATGCACAACGGTTTTTCACGCTGAAGTGTAAACGATCCTAAGGGCGACAACCTGGATGATTGGTGAACGGTTGAAGGGCAGGCGCGTCGCAATATGTAGTGATAATGAAGCTGCATTGAGGGCGTTGAGTAGTACTTTGATCATTTCCAAAATCCTTCAGGAATGTAGCAATAGAAACCGATTGAACTCTGTTTCTAGATTCAATACGAGGGATTTACTCTGGGTACCTGGTCATTGTGGTGTAGAGGGAAATGAAATCTCGGATGCCTTAGCAAAAGAGGCTTAAACCTTCCCCATATCTGGACCGGAACCAGCAATTGAGGTGTCAGTAGCATTGGTTGATGATGCTCTCAAAAGCTGGAAACAAGCTTCCCATAATGACAGGTGGCGAAGCCTTAATGCTGCTAGACACACCAAACTCTTCTTGTCAGAACCAAACAAACACACTGCAAAGTTTATCCTGTCTTAAAGCAGGAAGACTTGCAGAAGTATTGTGGACATTCTGCCTGGCCATAATTTACTATAATAGTTGAGCATATGTTCAGAATAGGAATTATCCAAGATAATACGTGTCCATCCTGTAATGAGGAAGCGGAATCCACGGAACATTTTCTATGTGAGTGCCTCGCATATGGACGCATTGGACGTCAGATTTTGGTGCTGATATGTTCCAACTGCAGCGGATAGCATCCCATCCACTAACGCAAATCCTGTGATACATAAACGAATCCGGGATATTCCGTTAGACGGGGGCATCGAGTCTGGGGTCTGAGTGTTCAGAGGCTTTGCCTCTCCCCCACTTCAAATACGCACAAAAGAGGCTTCACTCGTCCGTCTGTCTTTCTATCTGTCGGATACACCTATCTTCATAAAATTTGATGGAAAGATTTGACGTGCAAAACCTGAGGCATGGAGCGAGTGACATTGTTTTAGGTTAAGTTGGAGGGTATGTAGGTTATAGGTTAACATCATTCACAAAATGAAGGAGTAGGTGGAGACATTTTGCGCCAACATGTACCACTCTAATAATAGCTATTAGTTTTTCCGGAATACCCGTCCTACGTAGAGCAGCATTCCAAATACACTCCCTGTTCACGATATTGAAAGCCTTGTCGAAATCGATAAAGAACAGCTGCAGCGAAAATCTAAACTCCGCGCAATATTCCAAAATGACCCGTAGGGTGTTAATGTGGTCAATGCAGGAGGATTCGGAGCGGGAACTAGTCTGCCCTCTGTCGATCAAGCTTTCGACATGTTGTTGGATGCGTTCCAGGATTATTTTTACTATTATCTTTGTAATGGCAGGAACCACGCCGGTACCCCCCTTATGACGCTCAGAACGGGTCCCCTTCTTTGGAATCTTGGCGATCATGTCCTTCTTCCACTCCCGGGCAAGGTTTCAGATTTCCAAGACTTTCGTATAACTGGAAGCAGCAAATTTGCAATAACTGCATGTATAACGATAAATAACTCTGTAGGGAGGTCGTGAAGCCCAGTGACTTTAGTCCGTTTGAGTACATTGATGACCGAAATGATTTCTCTTCTGTTGGGAGGGACAGTCCGCATCCGCATATTATGGTGACTAACTATTTCATCTACAAGAGGAGGAATTGTGTGATACGGTTAACAACCGTGGTGAAGTGTTCTTCGCCCTCTTCAGCTGTTTATCATCCTGGATGATAAGTCGACCGTTGAGGCCTTTGACTGGACCATCGAAAGATTTGCGACCACATGTAAGCTCTTTCGTGATGCGGTTTACGTTCCTGTAATTATTGCTATCTATGGCATCTTCGGTTTCCATGACCAGCGTAATAGCAAATTTTCTCTTGTCACGGCGTATGTTAGCAGAACTTCTCGGGATTTCGCTCGATATCGAGTGTCCGAGCGCGTCATGCCTGCCTTCAACCCCTTCCGTTAATCGATCCCAATCCATGATCTCGCACTCAGCCAGATCTTATGACGCTCCTTCGGGACGTGGCCGACGACTTGTGTAGCACTCGAGAAAAGAGCATTTTTGATGGCAACCCAATGCTCAACTATATTCTCAGGCGGGTTACTCAGTACATCTGCAGTTCGATCAGGAAGATAGTTATCCCACTGTTGAGCGGAAGCTGGGTCATACAAGCGGTCGATGTTGCACTTGTGGGGTTCGTAACTCCCCAACCCCGTGAGAAGTGGCGGTCGCAACACGCAAGCGAAGGTAAACGACCAAAACATAGGTGATCCTCATTCGCCATTTTTAATTACTTTATGTTTTCTTCAAGTAGTAGCTCGGCTACATTATTGGGTTTCCGTTCCACTTGATTCGAATATCAAAGTTAGTTTCAAGTACTAAACACATACACATTTTCCACGATCCGCCAAATTATGAGGAGGAATTCACCAGAAAACCACTTTGTGTAGATTCCTGCCACATCCATTAACAGATAAATTCCATTCATATCGTGTTAATCCCATCGAAAGCCAAGAGGCAATATTGATTCTGCCACATTTGAATAATAACTCCTAGTTGACATGCTGTCCACATATTGACAAATACTCTCAAAATGCCATAACTTTGTGGTCATGAACAAATAGGACAACTTCTGTGCTCTCCGTAAATGTGCGAACAAGTATGCGATTTTGAGGACCACATCAACCGACTATTTCACGTCACCACATACTATTCAACGGAGCCAGGAAGTTATCGAGTGTTAGCATTGGTTTCAGGTTTTCCTCATTAAAATTTCGCTACGAAACTTTATTAGGACAGATATCCTTTTGTGGAAATGTATGTATGATATGTGGTCTGGACATATACACTTTTCGTTATTAATTATTTGCACCAGGAAAGTTGCAACTGTGGATTGCAGATAATAAGAGGACACACCTCTCCCCAGTTTGAGTTATTGAAATTTAAAACATAACCAAATTATGAAGTTCCGAAATATGCAGCAATATCCATTTACAAATGAATCGCAAATAAATGAAAAGTCATTAACCATCAAAGGTGAGCCATTTTCTCGTGGGTGGTAAATCGCAGCCCGAAAATCAACAGCAACGAACGAAAATAAATAAAAAATCCTTTCAAGTTCAAGCGAATAATCAATTCCTCACACACTTTTATTCATACAATAAACAAATTAAATATTGTCACGGACTTGGGTAATATTGTCTGTAAGAAATTGTTTATAATTCACCACTGCAATGTGGGTGGTTCAATGCAGCGATATCATATTTTACGTGGCGACGGTCGGTGGCAAATTTCAACGGACTCGCTGGCAACCACGTTCCAGCATACGCTTCAGATGAATTAATTGACGAATTAAGATGCCAAGAATGCTTACAATACGCGCATAGTTTCCAAGAGGTAACAACGGAACAGAAAGGTATTAAAATTCACAATGGATGGCGCAGAAATGTTGTTGACATTCTATTAGCTCATGTCACGCCGTCCGAATGGTTGAACTTCCTCCTTTTAATTAATAACATTACAGACTGACCACGTCTAGGGGCTGGTTGGGAGTCTATTGATCTGTCTGTCGGCCCCATTCCATTTGCTTAACATACTCAGACGCTATTGACTGCTGAAACACTGTTACCTTTATGAGAGTCTTGCAACTATCAGACAATGGACTCTGTCTTTAAGAAACGAGACAGGAGTAGAAGGAATCCTTCAACAATTTAACTGATGCTTCGAAATCAGTTGGTATTTTCAGCGCTGGGAGTTACAGAAAGTATCTTACTTTCAATATCCACCCCATTGAAAAGCTTTAAAAATTATAATTTAGCTTTCGTGGAAAACCCAGGTTCTAAAACACAGAATAATAGAGGTATCTGCAGGGTCATTCGGAAGATATGAATTGTTTCTCTGTTATTAAGTAGGATTGGAACAATTTGCGTTTACTATCCAATTTATATAGAATGAACGACACTTTTATTAGATATATTACGAAAAAAATGCTAAACTGAGCTTAGTAGAACTGAGAACATTTAATTTATAGCTTCAATTTATATTCCAAAACTACTATTTAGAAAAAAACACGTACCAATAACAAAAGATGAGCAGCTGCTGGCCTATGACTGTCGCTCCATATTAGACAACGTCTGCCGTTTTTATAGATAGATAGATAGATATAATAGATAAATATTTCCCTCATAGACTTTCTGCACTAGGTCGTCGTCACCCCTATTCATTAGATCACGACCTATCGCAATCTATTAAGGGGGTCATCCCGGGTGTCGGATCCGCCGAATCGAATTTTTTTTTTGCATCAGTTGTATCAAGATATAATGTAGAATATATGGGCAAAGTGATTTTTTGATATTCAGAAATTATAGTGAGACACGTAATAAGCCACATGCCAGATTTATGTCGATCGCCGTAATAAAGCTCGTATTTATCGGTCCGAATGACGTTCAAATGACTTCCCTAAAAGGACAAGAATTGAAGCCAAGGCTGTACATGTGTTTCTTGAAGAAACCTAAGGTTTATAGACTAGGTGTAGCAGATTAATGGTCAGCTGAGACTTTATAGCTAAAAATCACATTCTACTTTTTAAATGCCTTTTTCTCGAAACTGCATATTGAAAATCTGCTGCCACCATAGCCCAAGATCTATCCAACGAAATTCCTTAAAATGTTCAGGACTTATTCAGAACATATTTCTACGGTGTGCAAACTAGGATTGCGATTCATTCAGTAGTGTTTTTTTATTTATTAAAGAAGCCTTAAAGAACACAAAAATTCACCAAGTTTAACACGGCACCAAAAATTTAGCTTTCAATATTTTTTAATAATCGTAGTTTGCGGATTGTAGTTAAGTCTGCACGTTAAAATGCCGTTTACTTTTTTCTTAAAGATGACCACAGCGCCCTCTAGCATGGCAGCAGAAAAACACCTTTTTTGGGGATGAGTGTATAAATTGCTCTGTATTTCAATAACGAATTATGCTCTCGGGCTGGAAAAATAATTACGCATGCTCAAGATATTAATTAATATATAGTGCAAAATTCTTATTTGTATCTTTATTCAGTTCTTCACAAAACAATCGAAAAAAAAGGCCTTAACACGGGATGACCTCTTTAAGTCGGATTTTAGAGTTTTCACAACCACCGCAAGATTGGTAAGATCTAAGTCTCGTACAGTTAGGCGTTCCAAACGGAAGAGGTTTTGTAAGCTGAAATAGATTCTGTTTGCTGCCGACAACTGTGCACAGATTTCGTCATAAAAGCTGTTATCGGCTGTGAGGTTTACCCTAAATGAGAAGAGTTTTCAACGGTTTCAAAGTGGTAACCTTCTTCTTCATTGTTTTCTGGTGATCAGTGTTATTAGATGTCATTGCCACCATGTACTTCATCTACCTTCCATAAATGTGTACCCCAAGATCTTGCGTCGCGGGCTCAATTTGGATGAAAGCATTATGGCAATATCATTAGCATACTTACTAGCATACTTTTTCGGCGGCGAAGGATAATTCATTCCAGTTCCGCCCTTACCCAAAATTATATTTGGATCATTTGCATCTAACCCTTGAGCGCGTTAAAGGGGTCATCCCGTGTGTCGGGTTGGGGAAATCGATTTTTTTGTTTTGCATGAATTGTATCTATATATAGTGGAGAATATGTGGGCAAAGGGATTTTCCGATATTCCGAGTCGTTCAGAAATTACAGTGTTAAACAGGTAAGGAGTTTGCAGCCACGGCTAGAGTACTCGATGAGAAAGAGCATCCAATCTTTTTTTACCTGTTAGTCTTTTACCTGAGCCTTATAAATTGAAACACAGGTACAAATATATAAAGATAGAAAACCAATCAATTGTTTAAACTTATTTGCTGTTTGGAATAAAAAGGATAATCCAGTCTAGAGTGAGCACTGAAAGGCTTTCAAGCTATATTGAGTTATATTTTGTTGTAAGTATTGTGCTGTTAGTGTGTTCAGTGATTTTTTAAATGGATCGTACGAAGGGAGATCGCTTTAACATTCAACGTCATGCTCGCACTAAAAAAAAACGAGTATTTCATGGGAATCGATACTTATCAGAGAAGAAAAAGGACTTCGCATCAACATCAGCAAAGAAACTTTTAGCAAGCATGAACATGGATGTTCCAATTGCGACAAGTTTTGTATATTGTGTATGGTATTTTCCTGGAGTTTTCTCCGGTATTTCTGCATATTTCTGCAAATAATAAAATATACGTGGTAGTAAAAAAGGAATGCGTAGGACATGTTGAGAAAAGAATGGGAACGCGGCTTAGAAATGCAAAGAAGAATCACAAAGGCATTGGTGGAAAAGGGGCTGGAAAACTTACTGATAAGGTTATATACGACCTCACTATATTTTTTGGGCTAGCTATTCGTGGACACGTAAATTCGATAGAAGTAATGAAGCAAGAAATTTGGGTAACTTTCTTCCATAAATGGTCTACAGAGGAAAATCCTCAGCATCAAAATTGTCCAGCAGGCGAGGACAGTTGGTGCAAATGCGCAAAGCGAAACTAAAGGAGAACTGGGTAATTTCCACCACGAGAAGGCACCTTGGACTGAAGAAGTTCAAATAGTCATCAAACCAATCTACGAAGATTTGTCATGAGATGATCTCTTGAACAAATGTTTAGGAGCAGAGACCCAGAATAACAATGAGTCGTTAAATGCATTGATCTGGACTTTCGCTCCAAAACACCTTCATTCTGTGACCAAGGTCATAGAAATAGCCACTTTTCTGGCTGTAATTATTTTCAATGAAGGATTCAATGGCATTCTGAAAATCCTAGTGACAATGGGATGTCAAGTTGGTCACATATGTCAGGTTTATGTCGACCGCCGTAATGAAGCGCGAATTTGGCGGTTCGAATGACGATCGACTGATCTCGCTAAAAGAGCCAGAATTGAAACCAAAGGGCAACAATCGTCTTTACAAGACTTTTTTGGAGAAACGGAGGGTGCTCTCTATGGACCAGGTATAGCCGATTAATGGTGAGTTAAAATTTTACTGTTGATAATCACATTTAAATTTTCAAATGCGTTTTTCTCGAAACTGCATCTTGAAAATCGGCTGCCACCATAGCTCAAAATCGATCAAACCAAATTCTTTGAAATTTTCATAACTTCTGTAATACATATTTCTACGGTCCGCAAACTAGGATAATTGCAATCGGACGGGTTTTTTTTTATTCATAAAAAAGCCGTAAAAAAACACCAAAATCCAAAAAATTAAGTTTAAAAGCCCACCAAAAATTTACCTTTAAATATTTTCTAATTATCCTAGTTTGCGGACCGCTGTGTGTTGTTTAGCTTTTTTTCCTCAGATGAACACAGCGCCCTCCAGCGTGGCAGCAGAAAAACACCTTTTTTGGAGATGCGTGCATAAATTGTTGAGTATGCGAGCGAATGACGCATATTTTTAGAGTTGCTAGGGAGAAACGCCCAGCGCGCCTGGAAGACCAGACACGATTGGTGTTAAATCATCAGAGGAAATCTTGCAAAGGCAAATATAAAATAAAGTAATATTCGGAAGTGAAATAATTTACGGTTACTGAACACAATGTCAGACGTTTTGACTGGAAAGTGGGTACTTATGGAAAGTGTGCAAAGTTATTTTTAGGCCTCGTAGAAAAGGATCAAGCAGTGAGGAAACCTAAATTCTACACCCTCAGAATGGTTGGTAGCAGACGAAGACGAAAAACATACAGTAATTGTGATACTTGATGACAGATGTGTTGAAAGGAATTCTGATCGAAGTGATTTCATGGACGGAACTTTTCTGGAAATTTCGCCCGTGAATAAGGGACTCTAGATCCGCGATCGTATTCATATTTAGTCAAGTTGGGTTGCCAAGCACACACTTGGTAGGGAAGCAGTAAGAGCTTTAGCTTAACCCCGCTCAGCGCCTGCACCCTAGCCGACCGGTTTTTAAGGTTTTGTGTAAACACAAAACCTTATTAAAATCGGTTTACTGTCTGTCTGTCTGTCTGTCTGTCTGTCTGTCTGTCCGTCTGTCTGTCTGTCTGTCTGTCTGTCTGTCTGTCTGTCTGTCCGTCACACGCATTTTTCTCGGAGACGGTTGCAGCGATTGACACCAAATTTGGTGAAAAGCTGGGAACTGTGAACGCTCACGCATACAGTGAATTACATCCTTTTACAATGAATTTAAGGGGGGGTCCCCATACATGCAAAAGGAGGGTGTAAATTTTTTTTTTCATCAAATATAGTCATGTGGGGTATCAAATTAAAGGTCTCGGCCAGTACTTTTCGAAGCTGGTCTTAGTTTTTACATTTGTTGGAAAGGTGGGGAGTGCGGGTGGTTGAAAGTGACCATTCCTTTACGGGGGCCATTCTCAGAAACTACCAAACCGAAAAATCTGAAAAAAATTGAGAGGCTGCCACTATATAGTACCTGGGCTCCGAAATACCTTCCACACTGATATCTGCATAAATAAAGTTAATAATAGTATATTACTATAATTTTTAGTAATTCGCTGCAGAACCCCCCTTAAATTCATGCTAGGACCACGAAATCGCAACAATATAGGGTATAATATAGAGCATGATCTTACCAAGTTTGGTGGAAATCGCACTATTACTAACAAAGTTATAAAACGTCAAAGTTGTCGCTTCTTCGCAAATTCAAGACTATAAATGTCAATATCATCCGAAAGTGGATATTCCCACATAATATATGCATATATTACGTGCTGCGTACTAAGAAATACACAAAACCTTTCGTACCTGAAGCGTCCAGCTTCCGGTTTCCCGACTTGTTTATTATCTGCACACCAGTCCCTACGATCCAACCGTTGCACAGGAGGGATCTACTAAATTCTTTCCTTCATAATGCCGGCGTCTGTCGAACGAATTTTTCATTTATATTTTCTCAGTCATAAGGATACTTCTTTCTCGAACTATCTTTTACTTATGCAGACTAGCATCTGTAAGTCTATTTTCAAGTTTAGGATTTTGTCTTGTACACCCCATTTATGTAAATGATTAAAAATCTTGCTTATCGGGGTCAGACTCAATTTAGAAGTGATCAGAAATGAGTCCGATTATGAGAATGTTGAAGTTAAAAGAAATGCATTATGTGTATGCATTAAGCGTGAATAAAAAAATAGGCGTTATTTGCAGACCACCGCAATACTTATGGGTAAAAATTCCTAAGACAAAAATTTCAAAAACAGTCATATTTCGACTCAAAAAGTTTCGAGATATTACGCAATAGTAACAGCTCAAAATGTGGGCGTAACACATAACATACAACAATAATATTATACATATAAGTGAAATAGATATAAATATCTTTCGTTTCAGAAAAAACTTACGCTATGCTATAGCATGTCGTTTGCAGGTTGAAAGCAAGTAGTTGACTTACCTAGAATAAAAGAAAAAAAGCGTTAGTTGAATTATTTTTTTTAGCGATATCTAAACATAAATATAACATAATAATAACATATTTGCCGCACGGATATAAATTATTCTAAGAATATTTGCCCCACCTTGGTGCAACTTAAAAAGCATTCATTTAATTGCCAGCGATTCAGAAAAGATTGATACTAAAATTTTACGAAGCCTGCACGCTTCAGCGAAATAAAGGACAAAGACATATGTGAAGTAATAAGACTTTGCGAATGACCACTTTTTTAAGGACCTACTACTACTTTCATTAGAAAAATTCTCCGAATACTCTCGCGTATTCGAAAAATGATTCAGATACTGAAAGAAGAAAAACTGTGTACTTTTCAGTAAATGAAAATATTTTATCAAATTAAGATGTTCGACACCAACACTATCAAGCTCAACACAATTTTAAAAATTTTAAATTTTTAAGACAAGAATTCTGCTTAGTCCGATAAATTCTCGACCTATATGTACATATATGGCGTACCAGGTTAATCAGTGCCATGTGTTGCGGATAATAACACGACCCACCGCGTCAGTTATCAATATCAGAGTTAATTCTGCAAATAACTAACCGTGAACAAGAAAGCTTCCCTTTGTATTTCTTTCCTGTACCAATTTTTTCGTTTTGGGGGAATAAACCTGGATGAATTAAAAATTTGATGAATTATTGTGATGCTACACTGTATTTCAGCGGCTCTCCTCCAAATACCTTCTCCACCCTTGGAGGTAACCATGGGGCATTGCAACATTGGGCTTTGCTGCGGGGCTGACTTATGCCCCATCATCACTCCTGGGAAGAAAATCGGAACATTTGAGAAAATTCTTTTTATAGGACCCAAAATGCACGAAGGCAGTACAACGCGGTTAAGAATCTTAAAACAAAGGTTTACTTCGACAACTGCAAACATGATTGCTGCCGTTGATAGAATTTTGGCCGATCGTTTGGCCACCGATAGAGGTTCAATAATCAACAAACTTTACTGTTCTGGGTGTTTCGACTCAACAAAAGAGTTCAAAAGTTGATAAAGATGATTGGGAGCCACGCAAGCACTTCTTGGAAATCCATCACTAAGAATGCACAAATGCGTTGCGAACATTATTGGAAACTACCATCTCTCCAATGATATGACCATTGAAGAAAACGTCGAAACTTGCGGTATGATCCGATCCGTAGAAAGGTTTGTCTGACCTTCTGTTTCCACAATCAACGAGCACTTTATAAAAATCCACTGATTAAGCCACAGACTTCTGGAGAAAAGCTTGGAACGAACCCAGCCGTTGTAATTTAGAAACAACGTGTCTCCCACTCCTTTCCCTTTGCTGTTCGTGTGAGACTCTCCGCTAAATGACCACGCCTGATATAACTGAAGTTGATATTGGAATAGCTCTCGGAAGAGTAGGTAATTCGAAGGCACAAGGAGAGATAAAATTCATAATTTCTGATTTCTTTCGAGAACACTGACAGGATATTGGCAAATGATTTTAATCAGATGATTGCCTATCAGCTTCACCATTTTTTACCAAAAGGATTACTTAATCTTAAGGGACAGTTCTCTGCGGGAAAATCTCGAAATCTTTGATGATCATGAATTGATATTAGAGGGAAGAGCAAAAACGTTGCGGTTCGTATATAAGTCGCCATTCAATAGGGATATCAGCATGCTGTTGGGTTTGGAGAAATGTCGTATGAAGACTATTATTCAGGAAAAACACACGGACAATGAAGGATAAAGCCAAAACTACATCTGCAAACAACAACACCTGCTATAGCAATTATTAGAGATGAGAATTGGATGTTATTATAATATGTATAATATGAGAAAAGTGATATCACCTTAAAGTGTAATATCGCATTACCATCACCAAGCCCGGTCCAAACATTACCAAGCATTAGAACATTACCAAACATTATCGCATAACCAAACTGATGGTGATATTACTTCTAGGCAGTGTTTTGTAATGTGATATCACATTACAAGGTATTTTGGTGAAAAGAAACTTTAATTAGATATGATTATAAAATGTGCTAATGTATGGAAATTTACTTTTGCTTGAAAAATATTTGATAAATCTTTTTCCATCTCGTGCGCTTTTAAATTAATAAAGGAACTAAATCTTTTCACTGCTCCGTGCCAACACTGATTCCATGACCAACTCCAAATTAAAGAAATATTCGATTTTGTTTTAGGAAAATTAGGGAGTCCTGAGTGCGCCATCCACTTAATAGCGAACCGACTAGTTGGAACGCAACTTGTTTTCACGCTTGTAGTCCACGGCCTCCTCAGTCTTGGCCAACACCCAAGTTTCGCCAATAAGTTGACGGCAAAAAGGATCATGGGTTGATGTTTACAGGACAGGTACTTACGTGAAAGTTCATATACACTCTATATATAAGAAGCTAGCTGATACTAAACTCAAAAAATCACTAGCATTCTTCAATCTACGTTAACCTTATCAAAACTGCAAACAATCTTAATTAATTTGTAATCTTACAAAAAATGTTTTTCTTCCGTTAAGAAATGTCTTTACTTCGTCTTAATCCCTGATTAACGCCGATTCATGCCAGCATGCCCACTCATCCCCTTCCTCCTTCCTTACGCTTTTCTGTTTTATTTCAACACAGATAATTTTATTCATGTTACACATTATCACAAAACGCGGTTCTATCAACTTATTAGTTTATAAATCAGCATTTTATGTTCTCGCTAAACATCAGACGAAAGCACCCATAAACAACACGTAAAAAATCAAAATAAAATAAAACCAAGAGTGTCGATGAGTTTATACAAATTTAAATGTTGATCAGGTTTTTTTTCGTTCCAATCTGATTTCGGTCTTGCATTTATTTAATTTTGACGCCGGTTGACCTTTGGCAATGTTATTATGACGACGCAGTTTTCAGAAAAAAGTCAATTGTCTATTTTTTCTTCATTCATTTATAAATAAGTTATTATTTATTGCAAATTTTTTGGCAAACGTTCAAGAGAATTACTTTTTCTCTAATTCAGTGGGTTGTCAAGGAAGCTTTTTTATTGAGGGATTTCGAAAGCTGCGAGACTGTGATGGGAGAGATTCTTCAGAATCAGAACAATAATGATGCAATTAGCCTTGACTTAAGGTGTTTGAAGATCGGGTAAAACCAGACATTAAGAAAATAAAAACATTTAGATACTAATCACAAGACTGGTGATGAAAACTTTAGGGGTGAATTAGCTCTCACTGTCAAAGAAATGAGTATGGTAGCCATGCTCGAAATTCTTTGACAATCTCTTACCACCAAACCACTTGTGACTGGATTCATCTGATGATTTGAGAAAATCCCAACAAACACTTATATATCTTTTTTTTTTGAAAATGTGGTTGCACTGGGAAAACCTTACAAAAAAGCATAGGCCTTGTAGGAATGCTGCCACGTGCAATAGAATTTGGTACAGCAAACCTCTTCAAGGATAAAGAAACGCGCAAAAACTTTGTTAGTAAAACCATCAGCAGTTCAGCCAAACTTTCCCATACTAATCCGTAGAATGTAGAATGTTTAGGGAGTCCTTGAATTAAATTTCTTTTTCTTTCCAAATTGTTGGTGAGTTAATTTGTGATAAATACCAAACTGGGAGAGCTCCTAAATCATTACTCTGGAAGTGTTAGGCAGGCTAGCGATAACGCTGGTTCCCATCAAAAGACTTTAAGGAAAACAAATCGAAATCAAGCATCTAAACGACTAATGCGTCGCATTTTCTTCGGAAATTTGTTGTACACCTAGCAAGAAATGAGACTGTAATTGGATGACATTTTTAAGCTTCTAACCTAGACAATTAGAGAACATAAATTTTCACTCGATGAATTTAGAGGTAACTTCATAAGCAATGGGTGTATCAAAACTCTAACTGCTGTATCGCTGGTCAAATGTATAGCAGAACAGAGACTTTTATTGACTTAAAACACTGAACTTCTCAAAAAGGATTAAATTCAAGAGTAATTTTACCTTCTGTTCTATTATTCCATTGTTTATATCCTCAGAAGCCGTTAAATTATGGACCTATTATGAAGAGAATTAGTAAGGAAGTCGGAAAGTGGAAGCTAGGTTCTTTCAGTATAAACAATTTGTAATTTCTTTTGTAAAAATGTTCGTTTTATGGGGGAAACACACAACGCCCAGGACTGGAATAACCTAACTCCTTTCAATGAAGCGGGCGCAGTTTCAAATTGACGATGATTATCCCTCCAGTGTTAAAGGTCATACGTGTATTAAGGGAGCGAAGATATTTGCCAGACAATTGAGGATAAAGGTGCCATTCCCATTAGAGCCCTTAAGCTCTCTGTTAAAATCAGATCCGACTGGTTTGTCAGCAGTGGCGTGGCGTCATTGAAAGCAACGGAAACATTGCTTCCCCTGATTAACTAAATAAAATATGGTAACAGGAAAATAACAGAAAAGCTACTCTAAGAAAATGTAACATAGATCAAACTTCTGCTTCTTAACAGCAGTTAGGCAATTACATTCCTTTGGGTTTTATGTGAGCACCTGTCCAGTGGACTTAATCCCACGGTCTTCTTAAGATACGGATTGATTTTGTGACGATAATCAGGGCTCACAAAGACGATAATCAGGGCTCCGCTGAGACAAGGACAATGGGACCAGTCTATACTGAGTGTGCGTTTCAATTTTTTCATACTAGTGAATGCAAGACCTACCTTAATCTCTACCGAACTTTGGAGTACAGCACCTGTGTCGAACCACAACGCCATGTTTGAGGTCCAAGGGTCTCTTGTTCGCTTAAACGTTACCACAGCACCCAAGAAGCTCCCACAAGGGGGCCAACCGCAAACAATTGAGCTGAATTCACATGCTCCAGGATTTCTCCTGAAACATGAGAATTTAGGGGCTATCTCAGTATACCCCTGGTAAGGTTTCGTGCCCAAAGGCACTTCAGATGAGTCCCCGTGCAGACTCGCCTGATTGCCCTAATTAGGCTATGGAGCATTCGCCTATGCATCACTACCAGCAAACCAAATTGAATACAGCGTTTCCCGATGCCGCCGCAAGGAGGAACTCCACAGGCTCTTGGTTTTGATTTGATTGGATTAGAGGGGTATCTGACGTATTGGATTATATTCATGCTAAATGCCAGGATAATCCAGTCGGATCTGAGAGGAAACCACTTGACCAAAGCTGTGAACAGCGGCACACCCCAGGGTGGCCCCATTTCCCCCGTGCTCTGGTTAATAGTGATGGACGAAACTATAAGAATATTAGATAGGAGCGGGGTGAAGATAGTGGCGTAGTATCAGGGATGTTTCCGTCCATTATGAGCGACATCATGGAAGGAGCGTTGCGAAAGGTGTGCCTGTGGACCGCAAGATGCGGACTCGGCATAAATTCAACCAAAACGGAACTAATACTATTCGCCACCAAGACAAGGGTACCTGAATTCCACCTACCACGGCTGAATAAACAATGATTGGTTCTTTCCTCCAATGTAAAGTAGGTGGGTGTAATCCTGGATCTAAAACTAAATTGGAGATTGAACATAGAATTGAGGGTTAAAAAATGGGCTTTCTGGCCGAGGATGGCTCTCTGGATGTTTACCGCTGTGGCGCGTCCAATCCTTAGGTACAGCTCTATTGTATGTGGCAAGCAGTCCTGCCCGGCAGATGTTCTCAATGTGCTTCTGTATCTCCTCCCCTTAGACCTCCACACTAAATACTTTGTAGCGTGCAGTCAGAATGCTGGACAGCGAAGTCCTACGGCCACAGTTACATCCCAGACGAAGTACCTCGAGAAATCTGGGCATTCCCCACAGATAATCCACACGCAAGTTAAGTTTACGAGAAACTTTGCTGTCCACTTTCCAACCAGGGCAAAGTAGAAGACCGGCGGCGTCTTGCAAGGTTATGACACAATGTTCTTCACTGATGGATGGGGCGGCAGTTTTCTCGGATACACACAGTGTATCCGAGTCGTATGATCTCGCAAGTCTCGCCAGTGTATTCCAAGCGGAAGTACTGGCGATATTGGAAGTCTGTCGATGGCTGGAGCATGATCCGAGCCCCAAGCGTAACAGCCATTCTGACCGACAGCCAAGCGGCCATTAAGACCTCAGCGACGACATCCTTCAGGTTGGTGCGGCAAAAACGTGCTGAACAGTCTGGGCGGCACGCTCAAGGTCATTTTCCTCTGGGTTTCTGAGCATAGGAACATAGAGGGGAATGAGCGGGTTGACGGACTTGCTAGGCAGAGCTTTGCCCCTTCGGCAGGTACAGTCGGAGTCTCGCTAGCTGCTGTCAAGGAGGGAATCTACTCACACTGCTTAGCAGCTCCGGGTCTTAGATTGCGAAGGCTTACCACCTGTGCCAAGTTAAGGTAGATTTGACCCGTTTGTAGCATAACCCGATCACGAGAGCTCTTGTGCCAGATGCGTGCAAATGCATTCAAGATTACAGCGGTCTCCACTGGGCACTGGCCCATAGGGGACCATGCCACCAGGCTCGGCATACCCTACAATTCGCATTGCCGGAGCTGCGTAGAAGCGGGGAGGGGGGGCCTTCAGGCACTTCCTCTACGATTGCCCACCTCTAGCTACAGTCAGGCTACGGACATTGGGTAAACGATCCTTTGAGGACCTTAAAGATATTTCTAGTTGCAGGATGGAAGAGCTGCTTTCCTTCGTGAATACTACGGGCTGGGTCTGAAGATCCGAGCCGGCTAGGCTCCGCCTCCCTTCTCGCATAACAGCAGTCACGGACTTAGAAGTTTGTGGCATCAAAACTATGCACCACAACGCTAATTGGGCTGCCCGGATCGGCCGCTACTTACACACTACTTACAGATTTGCCTCCGGAGCAGCAGAATAGGTTGCTGGATGAATCGTGTGGTGTGTTGATTCGATCGAATGAACAAAGAATACTTAATTTCAAATTTCATTTTAATCGAAATGAACAGTGAATGCGTAAGTTTCCAATTTGATTTGGGCTAGCATGTCATTTGTAGTTTATTGAACAGTGGAGTTCTTTAACGCTGTAAGTCTTTATTTGAATTTTGGTATGGCAACATGGAGGCCAAATTGCTACATGTCCTCGTTCGCGCTACGTGGGTGTACCGAGTACCAGCAAGGCAAGAATTACTGAGAAAGTGACAACCACGGTAAGATAATTCGTAAAATTCTCCATATTAAAGAAACAGAATGTTCACATCACCGTCCGATCCAGTTGCTCTTTCATATCATCAAGATTTTTGAACGCATTCTTGACAATTGTACCCGCGAGATCGTTCAAATAATCGTGAATCAACCTGGGTTTATCAAGAACTGCGAAACTACTGACGCATTATATGATGCCTGGGTACTCATGGAAAAACATGGTGAGAAGCATCGCCCTCTCTACATTGCATTTCTAGATCTGGAGAAAGCGTCTCACCGTGTGCCACATTAACTCATCTGGTATGCTCTACGACAACACCTCATGCCAGTAGAACTCGTGCGCTTGGTTCAATTGCTATACCACGATATGAAAAGTAAACTGCTTTATGCAGATGATGTTTTCATGGCGTCCAATAGCAAAAATGATCTCGAGCAACTTGTCCAAAAGTGGAAGGATTGTCTCAAGCAAGACGGTTTCAGACTGAATCTGAATAAAACTGAATTCAAAGAAGTAAAAAAGTAGTCAAGGGTTGGATTCAACCTTTATCACTTCATCTATTAATGATACCCCTCGAAGCTACAGAAATGAAAGAACTAGCATACCCACAAATTCGGAGTAATAACATCCAGTGAAGAACTTCTGAAATTGAACACTATTGATTTGGCGCTGGCAGATGCTTATTGAGCAATATGTTTGCCATCAAACACCTAATCGAACAGCAATATGGTTGCAATCAATCATCGTTATCAGTTCGCCAAAATCTGCTTCAGATCTCTTCAGATCCCCCCAAGAAGCCTACAGTCCTCTGCTGTTCTGCACCATGTGTTTCAACAGAAACATACTCATTGACCACTCTATGGTAGCGCATTGTTTCCATGCAATGGAGTTGTTGCTCTTTTTAAAGTGTAACCTATTAACTGCTATTCCCGCCTACCAATCAACCCACCGGAATCTCATCCGTACGCCACCGTAATTCTTCGTTCGAAATTATATTGAACCAGAGGTCACCGATAATATGGCGCAGTGACGAGTGACGTCTGTTCCTTTGCGGTCCGATTTGCCAGTTTGTCAGATTTCATTGGGTCCTTTCAAAATGTGAAACTAGAGTTGCGCCAGAAAAAAGAACACCTTCGGTGATGGCCTAGCGCTCATGAATATTATCCGAGAAATTGTTGAATATATCTGTCGTACGGTTAGCAAAATAATTTTCGCATTGCCAAACCACAACTGAGTCTCAAAAGTGTAGTGTGTTGAAATTCGGGAGTCTAGGCTTATCAATCCTGCGGGTAGATGTGGAAGCAATAAGCAAGCGGTCGCCAAATGTTATCACGTCCGAAACCAATGTGGGCACCTTACTTGTTTCGGACATCCAGAAGACCACTCCTAAATCTACTTCGAATGATGAGGTGCTCGATCTTATTAGATTTACATTGCCGGTGAGATAAAACCCTGCTGACCTTATGGCAAACTCTCACTGAGTTCTGACAGTGGTCCACCAATAATGAAGCCGTATAAGTTGCCATAAAGTTATCACTTTCATTACTTCCCACAAGAGTGTATTTTTCCATCACATTCTAAGGAAGGTTTTATCTCAGCCCACCACATTCAGATTGCTCAGCTTGGTCACAATGTTACCTTTAGCAAGCCTTCCCTGGACTGCATTGAGCTGCTCACGAAAAGCATCTATGGCGGAAAAAAAGGATTTGAATAAAAAAAAATTACCAAGACTGTACTCATATAGTCATGTATAGAAGGGTAATGAAGAATTAGTATAAGTAGAAGTGACCGTTCCATCTACAGGCTCTTAATATTGCACCCTTATGACCACTTCACATGAAAAACGTATTCACAAAAGTAATTACATACGTTTATATGACCTGGTGATCTTCCTGCTGTACTGCGATCTTACAAGAAAACAAAAAAGGAAGAGAAATAAAAACGCATTTCCTAGAGAGATAATTTTAGATTAAGATATTAGTATTTTTGTCATTGTTTCTAGTTTTTTATTTTTTCTAGTTCCTATTTTCTTTAAAAATTGTGATGTATACTTTCCTCAAAATTCATTTTACGGGCACCTACTAAAAGGGAAATGCTCTATTTACTCTCAATTCATTGATATGGTCCAAATGTCCCACATCGCTTTTTCCACTCCTTCTTTATTTTGAACTTCCCATGTGTTCAATCGTGTCCTGATTCTGTTTCAATCGGATTAGTGCTATTTCTGATGCCCCACAGCTTAAGCAATAAAGCAACCCTACGCAGTCGCCTATAAAATTTCTGTAACCAAATTTTGTTCGGTGCAAAACTGTCTTACCTGATTTGTTCTTTTTGTAACGACATCCACGAAATCGGCACATGCTAGCAGCCTGGCCCATGGGGCCCGCCAGTAGGGCAAACGTTAGACCCTCCGTTTTAATGAATTTAATTTTGTAACACTTTTGAATACTGTAAGGAACAACTTAAGCATAATTGTCTTATCACACGTGTGAGGAAATGTTCACTTTTCACTGGTTTGTTGTAAGTTCCTCCGAAAAAATATTCCAAACCTGCAGATACAGAATTTAATTGAAAATTAGGCTCAGATAGCTTGAATTTTCAAGCCTGAAATTGCGAGAAGCATTCAACAATTCGTCAAATTATCGCAACTTCAGCTTCCTGGTTGGTATTCGCAAGCATACCCACGTTCCCGCAAGGTATATACTGTACTTCGTCTATTTCTTTTTCTATTCAATTTATTCAATAATAAAGCCTAATGGCACAGGAAATGAAATCCGCCATGTCACCTTTTATTATCGCAGTAAAAGGAAAGTTTTTTTGATACTTTTGCCTTGGCCTTGTATCCACTCACTTCGCTTGTTGTCAGCCTCTAAACTTCGCCTCATTAGGAATCCATCAAAACCGAATTGAATATGCCTTGAACCGAATTCCTCTTCGTCTCTGCTCCCCTTCTGAGCACGGACAGAGTGAATAATTTCGGAAACCAAATATGTACAATAAAAGGATGAAGAAATGTCATGGAAACTCCGACGGGTGTGGGCATAGTGGTGCCGAAAAGAGTTTATCCTTTCAGAAGCGGCAAAAGAAAAGTTCCCCAATAACATTTTATTGCTCGATAGCAGGATGTTTGCAGAATACGGAACAATTAAATATCACGCGGAAAGAATAAGGCCAAAGGTCTTACGGACGTTATCCAAGGATGTATATCTTTGCTCCAGGGCTTGAGGTTATAGACTCTGCGGTTGTAAAAGCAATAATTAGCAACAAAAGCTATTTTTAGGAAAGCGAATTTATGCGATGTTTGTTCCGCGGACGTCTAAATTTAGCGTCCTTGGTGTACAAAAGGAAGAAGATAAGAAATTATAAATTTCCTGAGTCCTTAGAAATAGAATACAAAAAAATTCCGATATACAATGATTCCTTATTCCACTTGAATTGGACTTTAGAAAGCGGAATCAAATATTTTTCAGAATTAAATCCTTAACAATTCAATGGATATTTAGGCTTTCATGATTATAATTAGCGGAGAAGGCAGCAAAAGAAGAGATTAAGTCTTCCCCATCAGTCACCAGTTGGGAATAATATTCAAAGCAGAAGCAAGGCGCTCACCACGGAAGAAAACAAGAATTTCCTATTTATTTATTCCTGCCCATTTGGGCTACGAAGAAGAATGAATGATACGCAAGGACCATTAAAAAACGTGCATGAAGACAAATCAAGTGCCTAAAAATTCAGGGTGGGTGATAAATTTCGTAAAAAAATAATAGGGGATTATACGTTAGAACGTTAGTTTTAATTTATTGCTCGAATTGGAGTGAAAGTTCTACATAATTCTGAGGATATGCGATAATGGATTCCACGAAATGATGTTCTCATTTATACCGTTTTTTATTGAAAAAGCGCTCCTTTCGTAAATATCCATTTTAATGAAACTAATACGACCCCAAGCCAAGGTAGGATAGTATTCGCTGAATGCTTCAAGCACTTTCAGTTTTCATTAAGAATCTTAGCCGGGCTAGTTAGGGTGGTCTTTATAAAATGGAGGATAGAAAACGGCGCTGATGCCGGGCACCGCCGAAAGCAGTACAGCGGATGCCAGCCATAACACCTCTGTGCTGGAGTCAACAGCGGGGACGGACGAGTGCGAGGCACCAAACAAACTAGAGGTTTCCAGCCTGGAAAGCACCGTCGTTTAGTTAGATATAACAAGAACCAGCTATAGTACTTCTCCCTCTAAATTGTCACCTTCGGGATTTTCCCGGGCAACGACAAGAATGCCAGTAGCCTGAAGCCAACAAAGGCGGTCCATATTCTGGGGAAGATTATGAAGAATAAAGAGGTCGGCACTGTCGACAAACAGGGCGGTAATTATACCGCTACATATCAGCCGATTTTCACAAAATATAATAGTAGACGCTTGGAAAACCAGCTGAAGGGGGAAACTACCGCTTTAAAATGCAATCGATGACATGATGTACTTGAGCTAGAAAAACAAAGTGCAAGTTTTCCAATTCCCGGATGCCAAGCAACCTCTGCAGACAGAACAGCAAAGGCTAGCCTTCCGCAATATAGTCAGGAGTAATGTACATGTTACGCTGGTGGATGACAATTCCAATGAATCTGGATAGTAAGTTTAAGAAAGAGGATATATTTCCTACTTCGATTAGTCCCGGTGGCCCATGACTGTCATATAATAGCATGTGTGGACCATTTTTTCAGCTCGCAGATTGCTAAGTTCAGTGACACCTGGCTGCCAGTGTAGCTCAAGATCATACTAAGCGATGACGAGACCTACTTGCATCTGGTTACCGAAGATCCGCATGGATAAGGAGAAGCTCGTCAAATCTCTACGTCTTCAAAACCCGAAGATCCCGATAGTTGACTGGGTGAGGACCGAGAGAGAAAATTCCTAGATGAACAGCCAGCCCTTCTTGCTCTGCATAATTAAAGAGTGCTCGGAAACACTGAAAGTTGCGAACTACAGAATACGATTATGACGCTCATCGAAGCCGGTAGACGACTTGAACTTAACCGACACCGCGAACGATGCGTTGGAGGAGATAAAATACGGTAGTTTGACCTTCCGCTTCCTCAGCTCGAGAAATTGTAATAATTGGGAAGTGTCTCTGATATCACATTACTAACTGGCGAGTATCTGATCTTCAGATCATACCTGAATACTTTCCAATCTGAATCTCGTTGAATTGGTTTACTAAACTTACTGACTGTTTTTTCAGGTTATCAAAACGAAACTAACCATTGCTCCTAATGTTAGCATCCCTACGATAGGCGAACTACACGCAAAGGTCGGGGCTCTAGAGAAAATATTCGGGATTGCCTTTAGAATCTCGTGCCACACGAAATACAGCAAAAAGACATTACCACTATAGCGAAACGAAGACCTGACCACTCAGAACAAGAAAGGTCTTTCATATCTGCAGGCGGCACAAGGGCTATCTGAAAAATTGTAGACTTGGAAAAACCCGGTCCTGGCTAAAGTATTGTTAGCACTTTGCGATTCTGCGAGACTCAATAAGACACGGGGCAGATGAGGGGAGACCCTGCAGCTGCTAGTCTGGGCGGATTTCTCTGTCAGCGAGAAGGACTGCGAGTCAGAACCATGCTTGGATGTTAAATAGCCCCATGCAGAAGTTGCCCCTTTCCAAATCCCAATATGCCTCTCTAAAAGACAAATCCACAGACACCGCTTAGCAGTCATGGATATAGACGTTGGGGTCACCTGCACCAAGTAAAAGAAAAATCTGACCTTCTTGCAACAAAACTCGATCACTCGAGTCAATAAGGGGCACTCCCTTTGCAATTACCCAACTTCAGCTAGAGCCACTAAATATACAATACTTTGGCGATCTCAAAAGATCTACGGCTGCGAGCTTACTCTGAATTCCATTATATTCTACTCTTCTTGCTCTCCATTCTTCGCACAGCAATCACGGTCTTAGAAATTTGCATAATATAGTGTTGTTTGGATACATATGAATATGATCATGAATGCATCAGGAGATTTGTAAACAGGAATGGCTATGAGCAGGTCGCAGCAGCGTAAATGGAAAGGAAAATTCCCCCTCTCCGTCCGCGTTAACATACACAAATCTCAACTAGAATGATACCTTGTAACAAGAAACTAGCACAGAGGAAATAAGAGGGAAACGGTGAAGAATTTATGAAATCTAATCCCAGCAATTTTCGAAAAGCTTTGGTGCCTCCAAACTGACAAACCCTGACCTCTAATGTTAGAGACTATGGAAGAGCAGACTTTGTAGTCTTACCAAAGGAGTTCCACACCATTGTTCCTGGTCGTTTGCAAAACTGGCTCAACTTTAAAGGCAAGATATTAGTGTAAATCAGGATTCAAATCGGAAATATGATAAAAAGAAAAGATGACCGGGCTGCAGATAGAGCTATGAAGCCCACACTAAGTTTAATTATTGATCTGGGCCTCTTGGGTAATGAATATTATATGCTTATTTATGAACCCATTAACCCGTTCTGAATAAAAATATTTAAAGTTCCTACAAAAAGCTCGATATTTTCAAATTCATTTCACTACTACCCAATGTGCCATATTATAATTAATTCATGCCACCAAAACCACTAATTTTGCGCTGGAAAACATGATTCGGAAATCCCAACGACACATCAAGCCATTTGTATTCGAAATTCAAATAAAAACTTTTAATGGGCCCCAGCTTCAGATGCTTATCCACTCATGCATGCATGTTTGTTCGAGTCCTCACGCAGGAACCCCCCAGCTATCGGCCATGTATTCATCCGAGGATAATTCCCTACAACATACTTGACGCCATTTCTGTCCATGGGTTCCTGATGAATATTCATAAAGCCATTAAATATGACCAACTGATGGCAAATGTTTTATTATGAAGCAGAGAGGCTTGGCTACAGGAATCGAATTAAAAAAATGATGGATTGGAAATAAAATACAATATATTAAATGTTCAGTTCAGTAGAAAGGATAGAAAGTTTTCGACAGTTACTGATGAATGCAGTCTCTGGACTTGATACTTGATTGACACTGCCTGAATCTGCGGTTGACTGGTGAAGACGAGTAGATAGAACAAGTTGTCTCCTCTGGATGTGATGGGAAATTGAGTAGTTCGTAGGGAAGCGAGTAGAGCAACGGTTATAAAGGACATTTAACCCAAAGTCATATACCAGATCGATTTCAAATTGCAAAGAAAGTTGGGGATGTGTACCTTTGCCATAAACATGCTGGGAAGATGGCATTCGAACATAATTTGGAACTCGTCAAGGCCAAGGCAAATCCGAATACATTAGGTTATTCACCTTCACCTACTTTCTTTTGCATCTATATATCCTATATCTTTTGTGTCTGCATAGATACATTGATATGGGAAAGAAAAATGAACTTATCGATCTTACTGAAATCCGTAATGTCATACATATGTTACTATAATTTTTATTGTCGTAAAGGGTCTTTCAAAAGTAGCGTCAAGATACTATTTTTGGAATAGAAAGAGAATGAACATTTTTTTGTCTACTTTCGCAAGCTGGGACCACAAAAAATCTGCGATCATTTTTCTGACGCGTTCTGTGTTGGAATTAACAGCTTTTTTATTTGCATATTCCAAGGAAAATGGCCAATGGCTCTAGTAGGCCATAAATCACCCCAAACCGTAATTTTTTTTGGGATTACCTTCATCGCGCAGTTTGTTGGCGAATCCATCCAGTATAAAATTAGCTCCATTACTAAAAATGACTTTGTTTGAAAAACGAGCATCTTGGTCTAATAACCAATTGATGTAAGTTCTGGCTTGATAATAATCTATTGGCTTTGATTCTTGTTCTTTTATTAATTGGATATTTTAACGACCCCTAAAGCAAGCTCTTATATAAAATACATATGGCCGTAGAGAGAATATCCGGGTTCGTTATGAAAATTGTACGGACTCCTTTATTATTCCCCATTTCGTTACTCCATTCCAGGTCCACGAAAAATGTCCGAGCCTGATAAGAATTATCTTCTCCTATCTTCTTGTCCTCAGGACTAAGCAACCTAAAAGTAGACCCTAGAAGACTGAGCGCAGGAGATTCAACTACCAGCATATTGTTCGAAATTGTATGATGAGAAAAAATCATTGCGCATGTTCGACCGTCTACGGTAAATACGTGAAAAAAATGTCGCGCATTAGGTCTGATGTTAATGCGGTGTATATGATACAGTGTATTGGTGTGCGGCCATGTTGTGGCGAGCACATGGTTAAGAGCTATTTATGGCTTCAACATTGGATGCGGAAAAGCTAGAAAACTATCTAGGGCCATCGACATTCATACACCACAATAACTGAAGCATAAGGGCCACGGGCCAATAAGCTATGTCGTCCGAACTCCACGGATACACAGTGACATTCAGTACCCTGTATGCGCTTCATTTGCTCCTCCTGTATTCAGTTTTCTTGGATAGACCACATTCTTATTGCATTTGGCATCATTCTTATCTGAACCACACTGCAATGCAACGCCGGGTGACCCATCACCAACTATTCTTAGATTCCAGTTAACAACTATATCAATTCTGACCATTTTACATGCTTACGCCAAGCGGATTTACTACTATTCCCCTGATGGTAGTTACCATTAAATGCCATAGTATGACAATCGCATGCGAAAAAGTTGTCATTTCCGTCTGCATAGCAAAACAGAATTCGGAAAAAGAGCCACCTTGTTGCTAATAATAATTTGTTCTGCCTATGGACGGTCTCGAGATGAGTAAACCTTCCACTATCGCAATTATTCGTTGAAAACATTTTCAGTTCGGGAGAAACCTAAGGATCCTCATTCGTTCCCTATGAATTTCAGTCTGACCTACCCACTTGATAAATTTCTAATGGCGTAAAACTTTTCCCAATCAAAAGAGCAACAACTCTATTTTCGATTCACACATGGAGCCCCTCATTCATGATTTGGCCGCAAAGTAAGTCCTGTTTCAGAAAGTATTTATCAAGACCTTTTATTTAATATCCCACACGGACATATAGAGCTGGAGCCTCACATTAATTCCCATAAAAAAATATTGTATCTGTGGGATTTGACAGTTTCCATGTCAATAGCAACTGATACAGATAAACAAAGAGCTGAGCAACGAATATATGTGAGGCTAAGAGAACTGCATCGGTGTATATTTTCCAGAAAATATAATTGCAGATGAGGACACAGATGGGAAGCGCAGCAAAAAGGGTGCCAGAGATTGTCGGTAAGATACAAAGAGCATGTGAACCTTCGATGCCACGTCCCGTCGTATCCAAGAAACGAATACCCAATTTCTAGTGGAATTTAGAAATAGAAGAATGCCGCAGTCTACCTTAAAACCAGGAGGCATAGCCACCGTAGCCACCTAACTCTATTCCCTTCCCGGCTTGAAATGAGGCAAGCCTACCCTTTGTTCAGGTAAACTTGTATAAAATTCCCACATAGTTACATGAGAAGTCATTGGAACCTCAGAAATTACCGAAACTAAAACCTCAACCTAGACTGGTATCACGAACCATTAAGACACTACCGAATTGGTTCGTTTGAGCATTTATAGCGAGTTTGAAAGAAGGGGTTTTCCTCGCACAGTGGATGGAAAAGAAACTAGTGACGACTATGAAGCCAAATAAATCAGTGGCCCATACTTTATCCCATAGACCCACATCACTATTAAACCGCATAGGCAAACTATTTGAATGCGACTAGGACGGTCACGAAAATTGTAGAAGCAGCAATAGTGCTCTGGAGTAATTCTGGATGTGAGGAGTTCGTTTAATTTTCCAGGTGGAAAAAAATTGAAGCTGTAGCCAAATTAGGGGTTCCTAGACATTTGGAATTTATCGTTATATAATTTCTCCTAAGAGACTGCTGTACTACGATTCGGACGATCAACCTAAACTTCTCTCCTGCTATTTTAATTTTACATTGTCGCAGCATATCGAGGAAAGCTAAGGTAGCTCTTGTCACGGAACGAAGATTAGGATTGGCGAACAGCAAGGGCTCAGGTTGAAAAACGGAAATCGGGGGTGAAAATTGTACGGCCCCCCTATTATCTTTGCATTTATTGAAATTTATATTTTAGACCCCCCCCCCCCCCCCCCTGCCCCAGGAGAAATCTCTCTCCCCCTTCATCGTGAGGTCTGAAGTAAAGATAGACTAAAAACTAACTTTCAAGCGATATAAGAGTTTAGCATCAAAGGATTACTTGTGAGAATATTGCCAAATATATTTGGTATAATGCAAAGCGGTCAGCTCTTTGCCTTGCTCCAATCTCGCTTTACACAGCTTCGATCTGGACCTTGGCATTAGGAAAAATCATAGGGAAAAAAATCGAAACTCCGTCCTTAACGGGTTAAGTACGTCGTGAACATCGTATGCCTGCCGAACAACACCTAACGAAGCAATATGGATGATATCTGGCATGATATCCACCGACTTCTTGGTGAACGAGGATTGACTATATGACCTAACATATAGAGTCAACGATTGTCATAACTATCATCGACAATTAAAGATCCCTAAAATAGATTTTGTTTTACACGAAACGGAATCATTAGCAAAAATTTTAATATTTTTCTTCATTTGGAAGAAACCATAGTGAAGCGGGTGTTCATGGTTCCAAAACAAAACAAGTCAGGAAACGGGAAACTGAACGCGGGATTTTACCAAACTTTCCAATATGATGCTTCCTATTAAAGTCTATCTTACTAAAATTTAACTTAATATAATATTATTTACTTTATTTGACCAGATATCATAATGGGAAATATTTTGAGGCCCAGATACCATGTAAACGGACCACCATTTTTTCAGATCCTTGAAATAATTGACCTCTTTCGAATCCCCGCCCCCGAACCAATCTCAAAACTAATATCTGCCCCGAAAAGAACAAATCGAGGCCATACCCCATATGACTGTATTCGTTGAGAAAAAATGTTAGCCCTCTCCCTTTTGCATGTTTTCAACAAACCCTTAAAATATCGGAGCTGGAATGCAATGTACACCGAGAAAATATGCTGCAATTTTTTGACAAATGGAAGGAATGAACCCTGGCATAGACTTAATTAGCCGGATCCATCCTCAGCAACCCGAATTGACCGGTTTTAGAGCTTTACTGACGTTGTCAGCGCTCCATAATATTTCAAAGAAACCGCTTGTTGTTATCGCACTTACGTTCGAGCTTTCCATGAAGGCCGGGTGATGAGGCAGTATCTGCTGTTTTCCCAAGTTTGCTAGCTTTCTTTGCCATCTACACGAAGAGGACTGATAAATTCCCTGTGGCATTATAAACTCACCCTAAACTCGTGCGCTTTGCTGGTTTCCGAGGATAAGCCTGACGGAGAAGCTTAGTGGATGTTTTTATCCATTTTGAGAGGAAGTACAGAAAAGTATTCTTATTTTTTGATCCCATAAAATTAAGTCATAATCTATACCCGCTGTACCCGACCGTCTGAACTCGAAATAAAGGGGTTCTTTATTAAAAAAAATATTGAAAATTTTATCAAATTTTTGGTTATTATTTTATAATTGTCAATGAGACTGCATTTCAGGTTCATTATTATTACATTTAATAGTGCACAGTGATACGCCCACAGTAGCGAAATAAGTACAAAGGCAAGGACAAGCAACGATGACAGGTGATACGAAATCAATGCTCAATCCATTTTACCATCGTTCCGTCACATCCTTCAAACTTGATGAAAAATTTCAAACGCGCCAGCATCGAAACTCGAGCAGAAGTATTTCATTAAACGCGCACCATAAATCCACAATTAAATGAGATGAAAGATTTGGCTGCCATAAACCTACTAAACCTACACCGAGAGCAACAATGAAAATTTAATTGTCATTTTAACGGAAATTAACCATAGTTACAAGACTAATAAAAACCCTGATGTGATTCGAAGAAGCTGATTTAATGCCTCTGTTGTCCTAGATTTGCTCGATAAACACGATATCATTCATTAAAGAATGAAGCATAAGAAATTGTAAGGATAATGTATACGGTCTGTCATTCATTGGGGACAAATGGCACAAAAGCGATGGAGGTATAGGGTCAGGGAATGGAGCAAATGGACACCTATCAGGTTGATGTTATATAAATTTAGGGAAAGCACAAATACGGCTGAGATTCAGAGAGTATTCTGCTCGACGGCGATTGATAAAATAGTTTTCTCTATTATTTCCCTAATGAAGAGTTCAATAACTCCTTCCCATCTTGTGAAACAATCAAACAATCAATCAATCTGATTGAGACAATGAATAATTAATCACCGTTTAATAATAGAAAAAAAGGTTTCGTTTGAAAAGTCGAATAAAAAGTGGATTAACGTAGCCTTGTTAGAATGATTCAGTTTGGAAGAAAACTGCAGACATTTCCTCCCTAAAAATCTGCCAGGGGACGCTCAAACTTTTAATAACAAAATCAAAAGGAAATAAAACACTTACTAGGACGGGTTCTTAACAGTATGGGATGTCCTACAGTCTACAAAGGAGTGAACCGGAGAAAAACATTCTTAGCAGTTTGCAATCTAAAGTCAAGGCTGACAAGTTTGAACGATTTGGAATCTGATGGAACGCTGTATTTACTTCACTACGTAACAATGCGATTATTGTAGCTAATTAATAACTGTCGCACTGATATATTCCCTAAACTGTCTGCAAGCGTGTATTTCTATCACTGTTTGTTAATTTATAGTACTGTCATGATTGCATCCTTGATGATACGAATACGATGAAAAGAAAAATAAAAAGCATAATCTGAAAGAAGCCACACTAAAATTAAAGAGTTATCGAAATAAATAACAATGTTATTAGTGACGGAAACGCCGTTTATAAGATAAATTTCTTTATTTTATTCGCTGGAACACGGTCAATACTCAACAGTGGTATCCTCAGGAAGTTGGGTTACCCATTCGACCGTACTCTAAAAGTTTGTATTCACGAATTTCTAACAACTCTAATGTAGGTGATTTCCGCTGTATGCCTCCAGAACGTAAGGCTTCATACACTTTTTGATATGCGTGCTTTCTGCCATGGCAGATAATAGCTAAAATGTCCCTGCAACGTATCAAAGAACATTTTTAAAGCTATCAACAACCTTCAACCTACATAATGACGAAATCTATGAGATCGTCTAGTTGTAGAGAAAATCTGGCTCAACAAGTTGCGGTGGGCGGGTCACTTAATTCGTATGGATGAGGATGATCCAGCCCGAAAAGTCTATAAGTTCAATATCTATCTATCTAAGAGGAGACGAAGCCGACCCTGCCTGAGATGGAGCGATGGCGTAGGTCAGGATGCCAGACAGCTTTAAGGGATATCGAATTAGTGGACCTCGGCGCAAAACCGGGGTGTCTGGATTTCCTTACTAAGGCAGGCCAGCACCGGATACCAGTTGTTGCGCCGTTTATGATGATGGCAACTAATTCCTTCTTGCGCTTTCATCGGCCATCCTGTGATAATCCGTATAATCCGCAATGGAGTTGTCGTCCTTCCTTAATGTTTGATCTATCTACTGTCTCTCCTGCCTTCTCATCAACATGTCCAAGGTCGTTTGAGACTGTATCTGTGTTGCCTTCGGATAATAGTGGTGGTCACGTTAGTTGCCCGTGTATACCAACACAGGAAAGACATTAGTACAACACTGTCTTAACTTAATGTTGATGTTGAGTAGTGGATGCACTGACAAATAGGATTGAGAAAATTGGTTTTGATGGTGTATATTTTCAATTGTACTCTGCTTCCTTTCTTGTCCAAATCCCGAGCCATTCTCCCAAGGTTTATCACTCCGTAAGTATGCAAATAGATATCATCATCTTGGTTGAGTTGTTAGAGGAAACATGCCATCGTCCATTGAATCTCTCCACATTTTCTAGGCAGTTACCAATAACAAGAAGTTTTCTTTTTGTTATGATAAAAGCAGCGCTGACAAACTCCGGTTTCAAGAAATTTCTCTGAGATTTTATCTCGATGAAACATCTGATATACTTTGTTCTCATATGATGAAAACTCTCCTGGGTAGAGCATCTCAGATAAACTCCCTGTTCGCTGTCAAATGTTTTCTCGAAATAAATGAAGACTAAGTGGAGCGATAAATCAATCTCCGCCCATAATTCCACAATAATCCGAAGGGTGTTAATGTGATCAGTGCCGTAGGATCGAGAACGAAAATCAGCCTGCTCTCTATCGATTAAGCTGTTAAGGTGTTTCTTCATGTGTTAAGGGCTGATTTTAACTAGAATCTTCGAGACAACAGGAAATTGGCTTCGAATCCCCTTAGGTTTAATAGTTATACAGGCTATACTATAGAGCATAATACTACCGAATTTGGTGAAAATCGCACTATCACTAACAGAGTTATAATACCTACCTAAATGCATAAACTTTACGAGCTAGGCACAATCGGACAAATGGCCATTCATTTATTCACACAAACCTCTCATACCTGAAATGTTCAGCTTCCTGGTTCCCGACTTATTTGAAAAGTGTGAAAAGGGTGATGACAAATGGATCATTTACAAGAATGTGCAACGCAGATGAGCTTGATTCCGACATAAAAATCCTCCTCAAACGGCTTTAACCACACAACTTCATCAAAAAAATCATGATCTCATTGTGATATGATTGGAAGGGCGTGGTGTCTTTCCGCTCCTGTAAGGAACCGCAATATCAATTCGGAAAAGTATTGTCGGAAATTGGACAGTTTGAATGCACCTTTCATCTGTGAACATCCGAAACCCATCAATCGTAAAGTAGTTATGTTCCATCATGACAATGTGAGGCAGGATATTCGCTCAGGATATTCGCCTGATCCTGCGCCTTCAGATTTCCACTTGCTTCATTCTCTTCAAAATTACTTGAATCAAGTAATGTGATGAATTGGTAAAGCAGCACTTTTTTCAGTTTTTCGTCAATGAAGACAAGTTCTTCTAGGAACTGAGCATTATGAAGCTCACAGAAAGGTGGCAAAAATAATCGAACAAAACGGAAAATATACCACCGGTATATACATACCATACAGGTATGAAAGGTTTTGTTTGCTTGTCTAAGTATATTTGAGTGTAGAACTACCCCATTTGTACGTAGCCCGTTATGTATATGCATTTAGCATGTCAGAATTAATACTTCGGGTTGTAAATTTACACGGTAAAGACAACTTTGAGCTACTGTAACTTTGTTACTAATAGTATGATTTTGATCAAACTTGGAGATAATATGCTTCATATTATATTTTATACTACTACCAACTTTTATTACTCTGAGATAAACTTAAGGGGTGTTTTTCTCAATTTTCCCAAGAATATGATAATATACTATTATTAACTTAACTTAAACAGATATCGATATGGCGAGTATTTGAGGCCTAGGCACCGTATAAAGGCAGCTTTATGATTTTTTCACATTTTTCGGTTGGGTAGTTTCTGAGAATGGGTCCGTTAAAGAAATCATCACTTTGCACCCATCCCACTCCCCGCCTTTTTAACGAATCTCAAAACTAAGACCGACTGTGAAAAGTACTAATCGAGACCTTTCATTTGATACCCCGCATGACTATATTTGGTGAAAAAAAAATTTACAGGTTTAAATTGGAGACCTCACCCGACTGTCCAAATTGTGATGGAATCCCGGAGGACCCAGAGCATGTATTCTTCCACTGTCCGAGATTTGTGGAAGAAAGGAGGAATCTAGAGGAGACTCTAGGAGAAGTGCCGAAAATGCTAGCACATCAAGAGAATGTGGTCAACTCCATGATCGCATCTATTCAAGATAAATTGCGAAAAGCAGAGGAAAGGAGAGAAGCGCGGTCGCGTGCGCCGCGTATAGAAGAAATGGGATTAAGCTAGAGTGAGCTGACTTTTTGTTTTACAAACAAAACCTTAAAAAGGAACCCAAAGGCAACTCTTATTTTTAAAATCAGATGCAGGCCAAGTGATCTTTCTTTTCATTCATAATGCTCAGGTCGTGAGTTTTCTGGCTCCACGGCACAGTCGAATTGGGATTTTTAAGGTTTTGCGTGAGACAAAACCTTATTAGAATCGATTCGATGTCTGCCTGTCCGTCTATCTGGCTGCCTGTCACACCCGATTGATTCGCGGATGGCTGGACTGATTGTCACGAAATTTGGTAGGAATGTCTGGTCTGTGAAACCCTTTACAAATAGCAAATGGCGCCATTTTGTATTGAGTTGCAAAGGTGCAAAAAATTTAGGCTCAATTGATACTTTTGGAAACTGGTCCAATATTTGACATCGGGTGATATGCTCTCCTCCTCCTGAAGGCAACAGGTAACTGGAGTTTACTCTATTTATTGTTCGTTAATATTCGTTCGTTCGCTCGTTGATATCTCTTTTTGAATATAGAGAACATGCATCAATGCAATTGACTCATAACAACCGCAAAACATCATTTTAAACTTGAGGAAGATTCAATGAATATTTATCAGCACTTTTGGAACTCTGTTTGCTTTGCGAAAAATTCAACATTGCTCTTCAAGCATCTTAGTTCCAAATTCTTGTCGAGTCCTATCCAAAATGCTCCTCCATTGTTCAGAAGCATTTGGAACGAAGGGAGCTATTATACTATTGCAGAATAGTATACCAAGCTCCCATAGCTAAGAGGAAAAATCTGCTGTTACTTAGTTATTTAAGCTAATATTATGAAAGACTCTCTACTTGCTTATTTAAAATATTCCGTGGGCATCCATGGAAGTGAAGCTCAAATTTGCATATTACACACAAGTACCTTCGGGTTTCCGAATTCCGATTGCTTGCAGCTACCGATAACAAGTTTTATTCTTTTGAATAGACTTAGCTTCCGCCTTTTGTTCGCTTCTTATCGGGATGAAATTCGTTTAGCATATCTTTTATGTGGGGCCTTGACGCATGCATATTAATTCTGTATTCAGTCCTTAGGAATGTAATAGCACCACATATTTCTTCACATATTCTTCTGCAGCGGGTGCCATTATTCACTTAGATTCAATTACTAAAAACTTGAATTTCAAGGTCAGTGATATCATCATTGAACATTTGATTTTATGGAGTCTAGAACCCATGGGGGAACGACATTTGGAGATAACATATATGTGAAAATTACTGTAAGCTTAAGTATGTAAAAGCACTAAAATACATGCTCAAATTCAATATCGGAAGCAAATTTTTATTAGGTTTACATTGGGAATTCCAATGACATAATTCATTAATAGCCAGTGGCTTGCTTTCAGATCTCAGCACTCGTTTAGAAATTATTTTTCAGTCAATCTGTCATTATTAATGCATAATTTATTTTTCTTCGTAAAAGTAGAAGCTGCAATACACCAGCAGGACTTTTGGTTCAATCAGAAAATAAAACTCTTTGCTTCCCTAAATATATTTCGTTTTTACATGATTCATTATATTGTCTCCGCCTCTACTTATTTGTAGTAACATTCTTACCAGATACACTCTTTACTCACTACCAGATAGATATTGTTGATTCAACGACCCCAAAACATATTCTTGCCGAATACCAATAAAGAAGTTGATTCTTGCAAGGCTACTCAATAGACGGAGGCGCAGAAACACTACTCTCATCCTATATAGACATACAGACTAGTTTCAGAGGATAAGAACTATGCAGCAGGTCGAAAAGTTGGTCACAAAGAAGCTAAAAAGCATAAGGAATTAAGGAAGGGTTTTGATAAGAGAAAATGGGTCAGGAAAACGGGAATGCTGTACAACATTTATACTCAACCAATAAGTAATAGTAATATTCCTAATTGCATTATTCTTCTTGAAACATATTTTTCAGATTATGACCGCTAAACGGTCGCTTTTACAGTAGTCTACCGGAATTCTCTGCCATTCATTCGAACTGAAACTATTATACATCGAGCAACCCTTATTTCTTCCTCTTCCTAGCATCCCGATCGCATCTATCCAAAATCCTAAATCCCATCACTGTTAAAATTTATTTTTGCGACAGTAAACTAATGGGAAAAAACCTCCGTTGAACTAATCGAGCGATTTCTTACCACCCCTCCATGCCATTGTATTTTGTATTCTTTCACGATGTTGCTATTCTGAGGAACAACTGGATGTAAAGCCTCAACCTTGCAAACGAAATTATTTTTGAATCTAAATTATAAAATTATATTTCGTTCGGGCGTATTGTTATTGCCTAAGGTATGTTGGTACCAGCCTACTGAATATTGATTTAAAAAATGTCTCAAGGACAATCTCTAGTTGTAAAAAATGGAAGAAAGCTCTTAAACGGATATGAAACCGTACAAATTTGTTTGCCTATCTTACTGCCTCTTTATTACTGCATCTTCTTTCCCACAGAAGGTTCTTATATGTTAAAAACTACCCATAAACAGCGTTCTTTACCATAGCAAAAGGATGCTATATTCTTTAAAGGATATTGTTTTAAATTTTTAACGTACAGTGAATGAAGAATCAGATTAACCCGTTTAAATGATGAGCCTATCAGGCGATTTATCAAGCAATTTGGTAATTTAGCATATCAGATATTTTCAGGTCCTCATGAATCTTTGGGATCGCTCGTCATTGATCGCAATATTTTTTTTTCAACCCAAACACAAACCCCGAAAAACATTTACACTGTCGCAGTTTAGACCTTTTGCAAAGGAGTTAGTGTAAACTTCTCGCTTTGAAATTTAGTTTTAATTTCTGTTCGATACGTTTCTTCCATATCAACCCTTTAGCGAAATGCGAAGAACGTAAGGCAAGTAGATTACCCAGGCCTCATGAGAGTGTGGCGCGGCAGGATTCGCGGCATTCGAAATTTATTTCGAATGTTGCGAATGCGAACGAATAGATGGCGCGGATCTGTCCACTTTGCGGAACACGCCACGGGAGTGGGGGACCGGCGAAAAAAGTGTGCCATGAGTTGGGGGCAGAAAAGAAACAGATGAAAGGAGTTTTCTTCTGCCTCTAACGTTTTGATGATTAAGTTGCCAACCGCTGACTAAGTCGGTCACATTCATTTTACGTTTCATTTTTCATTTGTACAGTTGTCTTGTAACCAAACATATCATCTTAAAGTAAAATTTGTATTTCAAAGATATATTATAAAGAATAAGCTAGAGAGTAGAGTAGAACTCCGATTGCAAAAAGAAATAATAAGAATAACTTCACTACAAAGTCTAGTGTGAACACTCAGGAAGTCGTCTAAGCACAAATTCACTTCCCAAATCTGAAGAAGTCCAATATGCACTGAGAAAGAACCACATCCGCAAGCTTGATCGATACGAAACTGAAGGAGGAGGTTCCACGGTAAAGGCTAAACCAACTGTCAACGGTTATTAGCATTTCAATGTTTCGAGGTTTGGTTATACGACTTTGTGCAAGTTATTGGGTGACAATAGGAAATACATGAAAGCCATCTATCTACTACTTGCTGATTCTTTGCGAAAATTGTTGTTAAAAATCCCCCTAAGTTGACATTTGTCAATCCTAAAAGTACTTCAAAGAAGAAAGAAGCAAATATAGGGCATAAGGATTTGCTCATACTCAAGTGCAACTTCACAGAACTATCCCTTAAAATATGAGTGCATGTGGCTAAGCAAGCTAATCACTCTAAATATCCCCTCGGTAAGTCCGGAAAAGGACGAAAAAATAATAAACATCTTCGCGGGAGAGGCCCGTTCTATTCATAGGCACAAGAGAGATTTGCAATAAGACGGAAACTTCTTCAATGGACGAAGGAAACCGCGAGGCGCGATCTAATTCCGGTATTTAAAATTGGGCACAAAAAAAATAGTTGGACGAAAAACCCGAATTTTGTGTTGAACCAGGGGTATCTACCCCTATCTGTGGATCCAGATCCACACGTACACCAAACAGCACTGATTCAGCCCCCGCTGACGGTGAAGCATGGCCTTTTATTCAGTCCTTTCCTCTCTGTACAAATTCATCCAATGAAAGGTTTCCAAAAATAATCTCCCCGTTTTTTTTCTACCGTCACTGCCAACATGAAAAATGAAGATGATCCGCATTCTTACAAGTGATCCACTCGACTGACGGAAATATTCGAAAACGAAAGGGAAATACATGATTGATTTCGATCCAGATTAAACTATTTGGCGAAGTGAATGAGCAATAAAAACCAAAAGACTCGAATCGAAAGAATTTATCGAACTTCCCCGAATTGCAGATCAATTGGAGACAGGACCAAGTCAACCACCGAGCACCAAGGTAACGTAGCACAGCGCAAGGTGAGATGAAATCCCAATCCACGCCAACTGGACAGAGGAATGGAATCACACACTTTGGGAGAAAGTTGATGGAAACAACTAGAACCGAAGTAGTACGCTATTTAGATCCGGATCCAGAGGGCAAAATTAAATTAACGGCGGCATCATCCCTTGCAGAAAAACAGAACTGGCAACGAAATTGGGCATCACTTGATAACATTACCGTATTCATATCAGAATAACCAGCTCTGAATCTAGTAGATGTGTTGAAGTTGAATTGGTACTCTAACCCCATCCCTTTTCTGTGAACAGCTCTAGTTATCAACTGAGGCAAAATAACTGCAAAAGATCCTGGATTAATTAGAATAAACATTGCAAGTGTGTAATAAACAAAGGCAAATGGGAACTTGCCGCCACAAAAAGAACGAAAAGTAGGACAACGGGATTGAAATCACCAGCAAACCGAAGTTTGACCCATGATTATCTACAAAGCAGAAGTAAGCTGGCCCAGAGTGGCGTCGAAGCAAGACTCGGTGGATCGCCGCGTACGAGCTTTAGCTGAACAACGTCCAGATGGTTCTAGCATACGTGCATCACAAAACCATCAATGCAATCGCAAACCGAACTCTGGCGGTGTTGGACAGCGACTTTCGATCACTCGAGCATTACATCAAGTTGAGGCTAATCCACGCAAATATTGTGTAGTGTAGTGGATTTCAGTTAGAACATGGCACTGAGCCTGAGATGTATCTAGTGAACAGGAAGCACAGGATGTCACAACCCCTACGTCAATATACAACATGTTTTTCAGATACCATGGTAGATATGCATGCGATAAACCTGACTGTCGGAGAAAATCTACGAGGGAAGGTCGAATATTCTAAAATCCGCATTCATTCGAAGAGTCTAACAACAATAAGGGTTATTCGATTGCCCAAATCAGATATAGACTTATAGGCGATTGCGAATGACACATGGAAACACGATGGGGATTTATAATGAAGGCCTAATATGAAGACTCTGAAGAGGACGAAACAGCCGCCTACAGCATATTGGAGCCATTCGTCTCCCCGATGGTAACATACCATCTGCGAACAAAAAACCCTGAAGGCGTCGATCATTGTCTACTTAGCAACTGCAACTTTCGTAGGATATAAAATGAGCAAACAGACTACCATATAGGACAATGAAACCAAATCCTACACAAAGAACCATCCATTCACAGCCTTCCAATAAAAAAAAAATAAATATTACTATGCTTGGAGATACATGGACGGCAAATAAAATAGAATCCAATTCAAAATTCTTCACAGTCACTTGCATTTTGGTACGGCACACGTGTTTAACTCCACCTATCTGTTTCACATCCTTTACAATTTCAACATGCCATCTCTTCATACAGGTAATCACATCCATTATCGACAGCATTTCGCCCCGCTACCTTCCAGACAACTCTTTTGCTACGTATTACCGATCTTTTCTAAAATCTTGACAGTGACAACAAAAGCAAGCAATACTTGGAATTGATACGGAAACACGAGCTGAACAAAGGACGAATAAAATACTGTTTTCTACAAGGACATTCTGACAGAGGATAAATAAAATGAAATGGCTTTTTAAATCAGTCCGTCTTTGAAATGTACAGGACGAAATATTTTATTTTATTAGGGAAATTGCCAAGGGAGCATTATAGGGAAATAGGGTGGAATGAAGGGTAAATAAATTGGTTAGGATCCGCTTTAATAGGTAGGGAGAAAAGAAATATTTTATGGTTGTATATAAATAGAGCACACGTCTATGTAGGTCAAGGACAAGGTATTCAAAGGAAGTGTTCAAAGAAAAATACAAAATATTATTTAGCAGGAAAGTTGACCAAGCTTACACGACTTTCATTGAAGATAACGAAATGCTCAGTCGACAAGGTTTACACTTCAAACGCATTTCCATTGCCAAACTTGGAAGGTAGCATAAAAGTATGTTGCATTTTAATCTTTCCAAAAGCGGATAAACAATTGATAAAACTAGAGTTGAACGTGAGGTCGTAATAGCAGTTATATAAGACAGAATAGAATAAATAGATAGATAGAATCGATCCAGGTATCGAGGTCAAATGACGAGCAGTCGAACACGGGGCGCAGTATAATATTTCTCATCCCCTTTTAACTTATTTACGGTGCTTCTTCACATGTTTTAAAAGCCTCTTGTACTGCCACCTTAAACAACAGTGACCGAACGTCATATAGCTAAGTCCTCTTTTTCCGCTTTGGCTTTTGTACCGTTGAATAGCAGGATCAGCTAATCTAAATCGGAGCTTGGTTTGGGTGGGGTCGAGAGAACTCAAATCACCATATAGTGAATCAAATCGTCGCTGTTTAGGTTGGTCTTCGAGTCGTTTCCCATTAATCTTGGCGTTCAAGCCAATCTTAAGTAATAAGAAATCTCGTCAGATCCAATTAGATGACGATGACATGGAAGATGCTTGTCTCCCAATTTTCCCACGATGGAAATCCATATCAGTCATGGATATTCTCATTTCGGACTTGATACACTATGAGTCACAATAATTGGACCCAACATTTTCTTGTCCATTACCGGGAGGCGCAGCTTATTGCTTTTGGTAGTCAGCCAACACTCAGGACCATAACAAGCAACAGAGTGACACTGCGGTAGATGACTCCATTCAAGTCGCGGTGATGCGTGGCTGATCAAGACTCTTAAATAGCTCAGTTCCCGACAGGTCGTCGTCATTGACAGTAAAAGCCCTACTTCGTTCAGGCCAGTGATCAGAGCCTGTATTTTGTTCAGATTCCCTTGAAAACTGTGCTGATGAAGCATCATTCCACTTTGGGGCACCGTCTATGGAATCAGTTTTGCCGTAACACGCTGGGAAAACATCATCTGCGTGGTGCAGTGTATCGGATGCTCCATGTGACGATGTCCAAGAAAAAAACGCTCGCCTTGATTGCGTATTCCAAAGCGTTTCTTCTATTATACCTCTTACCGTTTACCGTCAGAAGGCGATTATTTTCTGAACAACAACTCTATTTTGGTTTAGTATTGGTAGGTAGCGGACCGCATTTATTTGTAAAATTGAGTATTCGCCGAAAGACAGAAGGAGTGAGTACCTCCTAAAAATATACCGTCCGTCATCGACGGCGTCTGATGAGTTTGCCTCTGCCCTGACGAACGAAACCGTCAGCAAACAATTTTCTAGCAGATTTGAAGAATTTAAGAAAATCAAGGTGGTGGATTGGTCTGTCTATTATCGAAGAGGAGGCGGTTCTCCTTATTATTTGTAATTATCTAGCTTTCTCATATTTAGGACGAAGATGCCAAGAAAGTGTCCTGTTCAATGAATGAACTGCGTTCTCCTTGCCATAACGTTTTTACAGTGGGCGGAACAGCCTCAAAACTTGCCAAATAAACGCATCAGGTGATGGTGCAATGGACCTAGTATGGCATAGTGGACAGCGTTTTCTCCACCCAACATTGGTCAGTATGTTTTCAAATAATTCCTATCCCCTGTAGTCAATCAGCTGCAATAGTTTCGACAACAATAGGATAACGAAACTTTTGAAGTGCAAATGACCAGAACTATTACTGAATCTTCGCAAATAGGATTCACGACCATTAGACTAAGTGGTGGCTCCAACAAGTAAATATGCAGTGCATTGCAATTAAGGGGTTTCAAAGATTTAAGTACAGTGTTGGGACTATGCGACTCTCATAATATTGAAGCAAGTGCACAAAGAATACAATAAACAGTTTAGATCGCCCAGCACCTAGGATGTCAAAATTACAATGTTGAGAAAATCCGAAGCCTACTCAACAGAGAAGGGATAGATAATGCGTTCTCGTGCATAGTATGTAGTAGTGGTATACTCACCTAATCACTCAAACAAATGTACACAAACGGCTAACTAAGGATGACTGGCTACGCAGAAATCGTAAATCAAAAACTCATAGCCAATTTACAGCCGAATTCAAATTAAATTCCGGACACAATATCCTTTCTCATTTTACCCATATTTCCACTACCAAGTGACAAGCTTGCCGAATTACCGCCCTCCATCATCAGCAGCAATAACTCATTTCGATACTTTCCTTGAAAATCACAACGGCCTTCTGTTGTCTCTCCTCTAAACAGCGTTGAATTATTTCATGGATGCGGTACAGAAAGGATTATAGCAGCTCATAATTCTAAATGCGAACGAGCTTCATTTAACAACTTCCTTCTGGTGGCAAATAATTTATTTTCTTCCTTTTCAGAAACGACTGGAAATTTCGGTTTCTATCCAGAGGAAAGACCGAATGGGCTATCTGGCGTTTGCGTTTCATTAACTTTCACAAATGGATTTCAAAGCAACTCGCTTCTATGTCGTCTTGGAAATGTGGCTGAAAGTGACTAAAAGGATAATCCGCACTAGTATAATGGAACGGAAATTGTTCGGACTTGTGCACAGAATGCGGAGCACAATTCTAGGACTGCTACCATAAATTGAATTACGACATCTTTTCAAGAACGATGGGAAAGCTGTGGTTTTGGCGTTCTGCCAAGATAATGAATGAACTGACAATCCTTCCATATTGCGCCAGGTTTAGGTGTCCGTCCAGTGTCGTTTTTTTTTTTCAATACAATGCTTACGTGATAATACGAGTGGAGTTTTAACTCTGAAAATCAAGTAAATGGGGCAACGAATAATAAGTGATTGTGGTCCGTTTCTGAACCCCATATGCCACATGTATGATACCCAGGTATTGGCAACTGTTTTCCTGGTGTATGCGTTTAGGGTCTACTCGCGATATAATCTGGGAAACTCTGAATTTTCTAGTGACTACATCAGAGTATTCAGAGTGTTTGCAAGCATTCTAACTCCCATTCAATAGATCACGCACGGCGACCTTGATTAAGAAAAGTGAATTAAAGATAATTAAAGAGATTGAGTCTCTGAAGAATCATTCCCATAGCTTCTTTTCACCATGACTTGAAGCTAACTTAGATTTAACCAAAAGGAATCGAAGTCCTAGTGGGATTGATTACGTAACTGAGCGAACAAATACATATGTATATCCTTCCCGATACTGTGAACGTTCACCAACTCTTAACTTCCTTCCAATAGACATCTCTCAACACGACCACCCACTTAATTTTGCATTCATCTCGTCGACTATCTGGCGGGATTTATTTCTTGATTTGCTGGAGCACCAATTGAAATAGTGATAGTGCTCCCGGTGCTGCATACGAGTACTCCCCCGCACATTAGGTATCCAACTATTGGGAGCTGCGAGTGATGAGGCACAAATGTGAACGGGTTACTATAGTAGCATAAAGGCATTGGATGGATTATGCGAACAGAATTTATCAGCGAAATTGCCAATGAAACCTTTATTTGCAACGTCTATGAATCTTTCTCTATTGCCGACGATCCACATATCCCGGATAAAAATAGAGCTTGAGGCTGGAGGAACACGTGTGAGAATGATGGGCGAGTTCATAGATTAGCCGAAGGTTCAATTTATTTTCCAAAGTTTACTGGCGAGCTCTCAAATTTGAAGAGATAGATAGTGTCACGTATGCTGTGGGTTAGTGAACTCCTTGGAAATTATCTACCATTAGTTGGAAGGGTTTTCGTAAAAAGTTCGAATACGATTTCGGAGGCACTCCATCTGGCATAAAGCTAGCTCTCGCTAAGATATCAGCCTAAATCCTCGTAAAGTGTAGCAATATTGATCTGGGGTGAAGATATCCCTTTGTAAGTGTTTAAATGTGCATATCGAAAGGTTATAAATTTAAATTGATATTGAAGTTTGGGCTATGAATATGTAAATAGGCTATTGACATTCATATCAGAAATATTTGCATTGCTGGGTTTAGAAAGATGTTTTACAGTTTTTAGGAAGCTTAAAAATCCTAATCGTGCCCTCCTGTCTGGTGATATACATATATCTAAAGGCATTGATTTGAGGGGATTGACCGCATGTAAATGGTGTGGGAATAGAACATTGTTGGCGATTATCGATATGTTTATAATTGAAATAGGTGGATAGCCAAAGGGAGGGACTGTTGAAGCTTGAAAAGTAGTAGTTGATAATATAAGAGCTAAGAGAATTAGAATTGAATGAAACTAAGGTGAATGTGAAGGTTATATTCATATTAACTATTACAAAACAATACTTTCAATCTGACGGTCTCAATCAAATTTAGGCAATCCATGAATAAGGCGAAGAGAGTGCTAAGAAATATTGAATTTACTATTGCAAAGTAATATAAATCATCGCATAGGAGAAGTAAAAGAAACTATTCCACCATGAATTCGGGTAATGCCATGCATTTGGTAAACCTACAACGATATTACAAACACAAAAACAACCAATAAACAAGAAAGAAATACAGCGGCCAACCAATGGTCATGAAAATATACTTATGCGAAAGCCTTATTGTTGGGCCCTACGTTATTGAATAGTACTACTATTGGCCAACTGCTTTACCATCAATAATTGTTACTCACACTAGCGTCGACATAGCTCTAACGATACTTCACCAAGTGATAACTGGCAGACCATTACCTATCGGGGGAAAGAAATGAGGTTGACATCGAAAATGGCTTCAAGCATCAAAAACACATCTTGTAAAATGAGGCATATTGCTATCTCCTAGGGGTCACCATTATGATCAGTTCACCCCAGCTCAACCTTTAAAAAATTTACGAAGCTGTATTCTGCATCCTCTCTTACGCTTCAACGAACCTATCCTCCAAAAATTTAAAAACAAGATGTAACGCTAATCAGACTTTTACATACTTTTGCTTTTATCTCAAATAGCAGCGAATATGTTTCAGGTGGTAGTCCTAACACCTTTTTAATTGGTGCGGGACAGGTGATACTTCATTGATTCGCTGTCGCAAACCTTAAGGGAGTGAATTTTTAACTGCAATTTCTAACATCCATAATTAGCTCGATTATAATTCTCTCCCAACAATTACTGGAAATTGAGATGAAAGAGACTGATCTTTCCATTTAAATCAATTCACACAAACCCTAGCCGTATACAACAATGATAACGATTTTGATCGACCGACAAAATAGAGTTTCCCCTGGGGACGTGCTCAGGCGTAGAGTAGAGTGCTGTATAATTCGGGTACCGCACCTCTTAATTGTAAAAAAGGTGTTAGATAGGCCTCGTATGCACAGGCACGAGCCTGTAATCAATGTACACCAATACCGTAGTGCGGGTCACGGCGGAGCTCCGACTGTGGTCTGTGGAGTATGGGTTCGAACAGATTTGTGGGGTTATGCTTACTTGGGAGGTACTAACGTTAAACCCCTAGGGTCTTCCCTTTATAATCCGCACTGACCCATAACAACCAAAAATATTACCGGCAAAATTATATCTTCTATCGCAGCCAACATCACCCTAAAAAAGACCTCACTTGCTCGCTTCGACAAAATAGAAAACGACGCGGTAAAATCACTTCTGGACAAGGGAAATCATTCCTTTACACCAAAAATCAATCAAGTTGGTGCTGTGAGGATACGATTTTATATACTGCTTCCAGGAAATACTTGGTGACCCGCATTGTCTAGCCGTCACCGACGCCATACGCGACGGCCTGCACGAGACGAGCACCTGAAAACGTAACTATCGATCCCCTATACCTCCTTTCAGTTACATTTAACTCAAAATGCCACCAGCAAACAATTCCAAAGGCTTTGGCCATATTCCACCATCTAACTGCAATTTGCTTGAGTGTAGTGTTCATCACGGGGAGCGCAAAATCCCCAGCTTCTCTTAACAATCCAAGGCCGGAGCGGTTTGGTCCAACATCAACTGAATGCGGACTTAGGATCCTTCAATCCTTAAACAAATGCATAGCTAACAAGTTCAGAGTGAGACCACTGCAACAAATTAATAGTGAATGGTTTGAGAGAGCCATATACAGCAACGACTCCAAATTTTTTAAAATTTCCTTCGTTTGAGGCAAGTAAAAATTAATTAGGAATACATATAGTATATAATAATATCAAAAACACCACCTAAGCTAACCTTTCCCGAAATGTGGATGCTATATAGGGAGTCGTTACCCTAACAGATTCGCAAAAGATAGTCAGCGTCAGCTCGGCAGTCGACAACCGCCATCGCCATTTTCACTAAGAGAAGCAATATATCGAATAGTACGATCCGAAGATGTAATTTTATCTAACAAAATCTGCACCTTCTTGTCAACTAACTTAGCTAAGTGATACAGCAGGTGGCCTGTGATATAGTCAGGTTGCTGGATTTGAGAATATGTACAGAATTTTTCGATTGAAATTATCCCTGGATTTCTAGGTTTCCCAGCTAGTCTTTATCCTAACATTTTTTTTCGCGCACTTTTTATTGGATTTCAAACTTTGCCACCTGTAAGGTGAAAAAAATCAGGAGTCCTTAATTATTCCAATTCCCTTTATTGGTCACGTGAAGCTCATAGCATGACCAACCAAAAGCATGTTTAAAACCATCATCACGAAGAAAAGAAAGACCCAACTTTGAAGAATTCTTTTAAAAAACAAGCATCGTAATTACTTTGGCCCTCCATTTTTGTAGACAACTTTAGAATGTTACTTCAGTTATAAAATTTCTTGGGAATCAAAAATTAAGGACAGTAATATAAACTTGGAATTATACCTAAAATGTGTTACAGTCACCACAAGTAATTAACCTAGAACTAAGCGATCAACTTGTCCTCATCATTAAACTCCTAGCTTAGAATTTAAAAAAGAGTCCTTCAAAATGTTCACCCAAAGGACCAGGGAAGGCCACATTCCGGGACCTCACGTCGGGCATCAGTTAATATATTAATATCTTCCAGGAAAAAATTTCAAGTCAATGAAATTAGATTTAACACAGGAAATTGGATATAGCCAATAAATATCTAAAAATAGGAATATTTTTTATCATTTCAAAGACAGTGAACACGGGTAAAAATTAAAAACACGAATATAATTCCCTTGAATGCCTCCTAAAGTCAAAATGTGAGTATTCCACAGAATATACCAACGCTTACTTAGCAACTGAAATTTTTGAAATCGAATTTTGCAGTCGTATGATTACACTCGAATGCGTTTGTCCTTTTACCCTCCCATTTCCGCCATAAGCGCAAAATTCGACAAGGGCTTTAAATAACTTGGCATACTTTATAGAGACTTTCTTTTACTTTTCTTTCCGTGCTTCATCGAGTATATCTCCTGCAGTAAAACATGTTTACCGAAAAAAAAAACCCACGAGGAGAGGCACCGAGGGGCCTAAAAATCTTGTAGGATTCCACCAGTTCTCTTCAATTAAATTTTCGTCCTGACTTCACCAGCAGCGACAATTGAACCACAAATTTTCTCGAATGTGCGATACTGCGACGACATGATTTCAAATTGATTTCAGATTGCTGCGGTGATTTCGTTGTATGTGTTTTATTTTTATCCTGGAGGACTTCATATTGTGAGTTTCAGTGCGGAATAGAAATTGATATAGAAGATGTGAAAGAGTGGAAACTGAGGGTGAAATGAAGGAGAAGGAAAGTTCTGTAGAAAATAATAAAGCATGTCGAATGACTGAGGAGTAGCTCGTTTAGGTGACTTCGTTCAAGTGAAATCGAATACTGGCTGGCAAGGACTTCTGAATTTTATTATCCACCAATTTTTTCAAGTTTCCAATTTTCGAGCCACGGTACCGACGTTATTGCATATGCACGAAAAATTGGGAATACCGACAGGTGGCATTTATTTTCAGAACAATGGGGTTTATTTTTATTTTAGTCTACTTTACAATAGCTAAGATTACCGACCATTCGAAATTCTGACAAAAAGTGGATGAATACACATTGTATTACGTTTGACTAGAAGCCTACCCCATTTGAGTGTAGTTATTTTTGGCATAATAAAAAAAGATTTTCGAGATTCCATATCAAATGACATAATTAGACTACTAATTTTTTTCAATTGGAGTAACCAGCATAAATAGAGGTTAACCCTTCAGTGGGAAAGTCCCCGATAGGGTAATAATAAGGACGTTTAGGGAGATCAACCTATGAATGAATGAATTGCCAGCTCAGCCCCTACTATCATCAAATTCGTTTTTGCTTACATAAACTCTAAATTCGTTTTCGCTTGGTCAACCCCTTTCGCTATTTGTTTTCAGTGCTCCTTTCGTCAACATTTTTTTATTCTTCGAACTTGACCATCAAATCGCCATTGCAACTCAGCAAGCATAGTGCTATCGCTTTCTATCATTAATGACAGCTATCAATTGTTCAGAAAACGCCAAATCTTGGAAGACACATGGTCTTCATTCAAACAGTTGCGAGTTGAATTTCCACGGACGACCATTTTCGGATTCGCCCCGCGTGATGAGAAAAGAGGGAAAGAGAGTGACTCCCACCAGCCCGATATTTTTTCGGGAGCTCGTATATCTGGATAATTCGTTCACGAGTTTTCTTTTTACGGCTTAGGTGGTTCCATTCTATCGGGAAACTTAACCAATGTTTGAAGAAAGCGAGTCTGTGTGGCAACTTACGATTTATCAGGAGTTTGTGTAAATTTTTAACTGGTTCAAGATAACATGCTTGCGATCTTCTAGCCAGAGAGTACGGTATCCACTGCGATGGGTGCGCGGAATATACTAAACAACAGATTCGGTGAATCAATTCAAGCTTCAGCATCACACTCGGAAATGGGATGGCGGTTTCTTATATTTCACAATAATTTAAAAAAAAAAATTGGTAACTCTACTGAACAATTAGCTTATGCCAAAATTAATTAATTACCCTCTTCGCACCTTCTTTTTTCTCTAACTAAAAAATGTTATCTCATTTTAAATGAAGTCAACGCCTAAAGACTCAAATTTTTCGGGCAGCGCTGAGGTTCAGAATGTACCTACCTACCAGGCTGAAGAATGCATCACTTAAAAGCTCATATTTTAAAATGTCTCCTACCTAGGAACCGCACTACTCTATTTCAACTCGAGCTGGAATGAAAATTATCCACATTTTTGCACATGAACAACCACTATAACTTGTTAGCCTCTCTTTTCCGGCTTCTGAGAAAACAACGGGCCCGGGGAACTCACCCCGTTCTCGCCGGCTCTCTCGATAGATTAGCTTCAATTTTTTTTTGCTTTCCGAGGAGTTGCTCAATTTTCCCTAAGGGAATGGAGTGAACAGCATTACGTTTTGTAAACACTCAAAATTTGCCACTTCTGAGTAATCCTGTTTTATCGCCTACCACAAACTTTTGTTTCTAGTGAAGGCAGTTCAAGTTTCTTTTCTTAACAATTGTACATTTGCTAATTTGCTACAAAAATATCCGTTTTACAATCAGTTCCAGAGTCAGACGACACTGGCAACTTCACTATCGCAAGGCAAACATGACCTCGAAGTGTGAAAAGCTCAGAGTTCTTGGTACACAGAGAACTTGAGACTTGTCTACCATACATCGCTAGCTCTTCTTACAACTGACAAAAAACACTTTGAAGCGCACTTTCATAGAAGAAATTCATCATGTAGATTTGTACGCAAAGCGGTAGTTGACTAGTAGAAAGGTTTCGTTGCGGTCTTCCGCACCGGGCCGATTCTACTCACCATTGGGGAATGCTATCCCCACGTACTCAAGGAGCTGGATCAGATCTGAAGTGGCTCTTGGCACGAAGCCTCACTGGAGGTTATCTGATATCATACTCTAAAATCGGTTATTTGTGTTTAGTGTTTTTCATCTGGTTGTGACAAAAGAATGGCAAAAGTGTTAGATACTGGTATGAATGCTGATTTTGCACAAAGTATAAACCAGTACCGTGGTGCCAGTTACGGTGAAGTTCTGATTGTGGTCTCCAAATCAATCCGCGTTCGAAGAGGACCGTGAAACTATGCCTACATGTCAGATAGTCACATTAAACCATCAGGTAGATATATAGTTTAACTCGCAGTACCGAATCGAGGAAAACTGATGTAGGATGCCTCAAATCAGTGCTCAAGTGTTTCTCAAATTATGAAAAACTCAAACAGTTTTAAACTCCAGAACACATAGCTCAACAAGCTTAATCAAACTTAGGTAGTAGCTCGAACTTAATATCTAGCAACACAGTCGACAAGATAACCTTACAGCCTCTGAGAAACTGCCATCGTTGCAGACTCATGCTTTTACTGTTTGCATCACCATGAAGTCCCAAGTGAACAAAGTATCACTAAAAAATGAGGGTCATTTTCAGCGGATAAACTAGGGCAATTCCTTACATATGGATACAAAGCGACTTCGGCTTCGTCGTTGCCAACCTTTACGTTCGTCTCTGGGTCTCACACAACCTTCTTCAGCGGGGACATAACCACGACATTTAGTCAGATAAGATTTGCAGGTGATTTTATAGGTCGATCACCATAACAAAATTATTCGATATTAATTCACTACCATAACTTATGGAACGAGATCACTTCCATTCCATGTAGTGCAAGTTTTACTATAGCTTAATGAACGCTGAAGGCCGTTATGTTGACGATATCTTTGGCGGGTCGGACACAGTAAAAGAAGCACAACAGATCTAGATCATCAGTCTCTGCAAGGCAGGAAGCCTCCCACTAAGTAAATGGTCAGACAATATCCCCGACTGCCTACAAATTCGGCAACTCGAAAGCGATACAGAATTAGGACTTCTAGGGCTGCAGGCCTTTATTTTATCAAATGGATTATACACAGGACTAGATGGCTTTCCAGATCCATCACAGTTATCCATGAAATTCATTTAAATTGGAAACCCAAGTGAATGAGCTTAAGTAACTTTGTTTTCTGCTAAAATCAAGACAGCAATATAACTGCTATATAGATCTTACCAAAGCTGATCAAACACATTCCAAAGGTGCCCATTCGCCTCTCTTTGCACAGATTGACTCCTTAGTTGTGTGGATCTGAAATTATCCATCAAGCGAGGCATCTCCAGTTCAAAAACTTAAACAGCAAATCGGCAATTGGCCCTGGGAAGCAAAACATATCCAAATGTGCATGAGGAGATACGTGCAGCTCAATTAACATCCTTCAAACTTTACTAGAATGGTACAGCTGCTGAGCAGAGTGAGAAATCATTTTAGCCAACATAACAATTCAAAATTCAATTTCATATCAGTTCTTAAAAAAGGGAGAAAATAGCTCCTAAACGCCATGTAGACAACAATCCTAGCAAGGAGGATCACGGTTAGTATCAGGGATACAAATAATCCGCATGGATCTTAACGATCCTCCTGGATTATCAGAGGTAGAGCTGCGCTGGGTACTGGACATTGCCATATTTTCACATTTCCTGGTTCAGTTATGATATTTATATCTAAATTTTCACTCAAAAAACTAGTTGTTGAAGTGCTTTCAATGCTACCAAGCGAAAGCCATGTGACACCGTGAAGATCATAAACTAACACTCGTATAATTTTTTCTAATGTGGGATGAATATTTCCTTCTGGTTTGATAGTCGTTAACTTCATCCAGGACTCCAGGTCAATCTAGGATTAACCAGATCAAGTCCGCATCACCAACGCTCACACAGTTTTAATTATTTACTGGTGATTCGTAACCGCTAAGTTGACGAGTTAGTTCTTAGTTGCTATTTCCTTTTTAGCATTAGCTCCACCATGCACAGTCCTAAGCTCTTGTGAAAGAAGACGAAGGCAGAGTCAGCTGTGAAATATCTATGCGTTTAGAGTGTGGGAGGCCTCAACACCACCCTGAATACCAATATTAAATTTCAAGTCGAGAATTTTGGCGAGCTTAGGATTTAAAATATACTAAAAGAATTCCCAGTAAAAAAGCCGATTGAAATTTTCTTATTTTATTGATTTCAGGTACTGAGTCTCCTTACGGTACAGGCTAGACATCCTGAGGTCAAGCGAAGTAAGGAGGTGACTCTTGGGTGTCTTCCCTCTGATCCTATTCCTCATGAGGCAACAAGCATAAATCCAGTATCGATATCTATTGCATCCGTAAACAGCGCCTTCATATCCTGGGAAACCTTACCGGACTGAATATTGATTGTGAGATTGCCATCCAGAATGGGAAACATGTCAATACTATAGGGCTGTACATCAACGGAAACTTTCGATATAAAAATGAAAGAGGCTTTCTATGAGTAGTTGAATGGAGGCTTTCTAAAGGTGGAACTGCTATTTGTAGGGAACCATCAATGATGAGAAGTTTATCGATTCCGGCAGCTCCCACCGTTAGTCATTACCCTCGCCTTGAAATGGATTTGGACTTCAACTGAGCGGCAACTGACATCTAATCTTCTGTGTGTGTGCGCGACAAGAGAAGTTGACATCGGCCTCGAACGTGATCATCTCTTGTTGATTGGTTACCCCCGCAGAGATAGACAAATTCACAAATCACGGTAAATCTCGAGAAACGCAGTGTAGCGTACGGCGTAACAATAGAAAATATATTATGTTATTTCACTGGTCGTGAAACCACCGTTAACAATAATTAAATTCATGCATATACCATATGACGAAAAAACTTATGCGAGTGGCTGCGAGTCTTTTGCTCTCTGGCATTGCTCTACTCAGGAAGAACATTCCGGAGAAGCTATGAACACTGTCACACGGGACATCCAGCTTCCAGCGCCCTAAAAACTGCTCTACATAGTTGATGTTTTTTAGCATCTCATTGCAAAGCTGATCTGTTCAAACATGAGTTGATCGCCTCATGTAACAATGTCTAGGACTGAATCTGAATAAAACAGAATTTTTGACGATTGAACCCAATGAAAAAGACACTATCACTGGACTGCCCAAAAATTGCATCCTAGATCGTATGGTCATATAATTTGCGTCGACGAGAACTCATTATGCTAGGATTATTTTGGATGTTGAGGTAGAAGGAAAAGGACCAAAATACCGACCGAAACAACGATGGCTTGATACACATGATGGTGATTTGACAGCTTTGCGACTTCATCCTAATTATACCTATTGCGAAGTAAAATTGCGCAACCGATCAAGACGAAGCGACCCCCTTTTTGAATGGGCCAAAGCTGAAGAAGAAGATTATCAGAGTGATATATGATGCCGTAAAATATCAATTGCTGTATCGAGAGAAATTTTAAAGGAGTCATCCTGTGTGAAGGCCGTTTTTTTTGCCTTTTTTTAGAAATTCTTTGTGAGGAACTGGATGAAGATACAAATACGAATTTTTCTCCATATATTTATTAATATGTCGAGTATGCATAGTAATTTTTCAGTACGATAGCATAGTTCATTATTGAAATACAAAGCAATTTATAAACCCATCTCCGAAAAAGGTTTTTTTCTGCTGCCACGCTAGAAGGCGCTGCGATGATCTTAAAGGTAAAACGTAAACGGCATTTTAACGTACAGACTTAACTACAGTCCGCAAACTAGGATTATTAAAAAATATTAATTAATTAAGGCTCCTTTAATGAATAAAAAAACTACTGAATGAATGGCAATTATCCTAGTTTGCGGACCGTAGAGATATGTTTTGAATAGTCGTGAAAATTTCAAAGAATTTCGTTGGAGGGATTTTGGGCTATGGTGGTAGCAGATTTTCAATATGCAGTTTCGAGAAAAGCGCATTTAAAAAGTAGAATGTGATTTTTAGCCATAAAATCTTAACTGATCATTAATCTGCTATACCTAGTCCATAAACCTTAGGTTTCTTCAAGAAACACATGTACAGCCTTGGCTTGAATTCTTGTCCTTTTAGTGAAATCATTCCAACGTCATTCAGTCCGATAAAAACGTACTTTATTACGGCGATCGACATAAATCTGGCATATGATTTATTACGTGTTTAACACTATAATTTCCGAATAAATTCTATGATATTCTACACTATATCAATTGATGCCAAATAAAAATTCGATTCCGCGGAACCGACACACGGGATGACCCCCTTGAGTCGAGAGCGGCTTCATTTTGTTGCCATTACCATTTCTTCTCACCATTGATGACGTCTTTCACGCTGCCTTGTCTGGAGTAAATAGACGGTATCATACAATCTTCCCTCAGACAAAGCGATTACGTGGATGATATTTGCTTACTTTGGTACAGCGCTGGGTTTGGAGAAATTGGAAAGCGAAGTCAGACCGAAGGCAAGACAAGACCAAGGCTCTTAGCCTGACTAGTCATCGTACATTGACACAACGAACAATGGGTTTATCTTTGCAGCGTTGGTTCTGATAATGGTGGCGCCGAACTTGAAGTTACTTGGCGTCCTAGATCACTGTTTTCTCTAAAATTAAGAAATACAGACACCTGAACACCTACATAAACTTTATGCTGTTCCACGACAACATTCTCTCGGTGCTGATATATGAGAGCAGCACATGAAAAATGACCGCCGCATTCAAAAGTTAACTCCGCCATGTAATCTGAGTATTCCGGCATGGAACTATCTCAAAGGAAGAGCAATCCAGGTGCCGGTAGGTTAGAATGAGGATGCATAGGGCAGGGGATAGAAGAAAAGGCAACAAATTTTGCTAGCTATGTCGTGCAATGTATTCCGCCATCCGAGAGTGATCAACGAATGGATCGCCCTACAAATCCGTGGAGCAGAGCAGTAAGGAAAAATGTAGGCTTCTCAAGAAAATCTGTAAGGGAGCTGAAGGACATAGGTGGAGCGACAGGTGTACTTACGTCTCATTTAGGAGATAATTGAATACATATATTTTTAGATTTCCTAGTCGGTTCCTAATGATAAACATATTGGGCGTTGACGTTGGATGCACATAGAGAAAAACTGAAAAGAAACTTGGAAGTCACTAGAGGCACGAAGGGAAATTTAGCTCAACAGAGGAAGAGCTTTCTATTATCCCCAATGTTTACTTTCTGTCAAATATGATTATTTTCAGTAATTGCTCCCAGCAATTTTAATGTGAAGGACATGCTAGCATTAAAAGCCAACTCAAAGTCATCGATTTTCCAGAACGCAATGTAACCGCACTGGCATGAACAGCTACGGACATACAAACCCCATTTCCATCAAATTCATCTCTACGTCAGATATCAATTGAATGTCTATCTGTTTGTCTGTCCGCACAGACCACTCGATTCAGATATATTGCCATGACTGCATGTTCGACCATCCAATCATCAAAGTGGAAAGCATCATTATCTGCGATGGAAAGTCATAAAATTCAATAAAAAAATACCAAGTCAGCCATCCAAACCCATAGACCATTACTGGTATCACCGCCACATTACCCTACCCAATTGTCGTCATTATGAAATCTTTTTAGTATCTCTCGGTGCAATTTCATTATATAAACTCAATTAAAATTTTGTCGTTTTTCAGAGAGATCGAAGCCAGAACAATGCAACATTAATCATTGTCGAGACCGGATCTGAAAGATGAATTGCAGCATCGACATGATTCCTATCGTGGCTTTATAGTGGAGCAACGTCGTCCATTGTAGGGTGGGGAAGAAGAAAGTCTTCCCAAGTTCCTGATAAGGAAGTGGTGAAAGCGTAAAGAATTTAGTAATTTAAATTTTGGCTTTGACTCTAGTTCGAGTGAAAAATTTCGAGGTTGAGCGCTCAATGGAGCTTGTAAGAAATGGAAATTAAATTTTAATGAGGCTAAAGACGGAGGAGGAACTGAAGTTCAAGAAGTTATATAATAATAATTAAGCTCCTTTAAAGTCTCTATCGATTTCACCTGAGTAGGGAACATTTCATTGGCAAAATGATAATCTTAGACCAGTTGAGATTAGGTCCCAGATATTAGCAGGATATAATTACACCCTTATTCAAATCGGTCGCGCTTATGGGATCCGGTCACCGATTTGAGACAATGATGACAAGTGTAGTACATAATATACTTTTGAATCTAATTGGATATTATTTGAAATGTCAAATAATTTGACTTAAAACGATTTCTTTTACCAAGAGCTTCAGAATTGTTACAGATGTCGGCCCTATTTTACTTTCCTAAAATATAGTCCTGAATTTATTAGGTTTGGCAAAACTTTTAAAGAACTTCTCTTATTATTTGAAAATTTGGGGCCGCAAATCTCCCAGCCCAGCATCTTTTATGCCAACTTATCTGTAAGCCTGTGATATAGCCCACAAACAACAGCAGAGAGCAGCCATTTCCTTCAGAAAACGTTAGCAGATAATTGCAGTAAGTACGACGCTGTGTCGGAATGCACCGCGCAGTCCCATTGCACGTATCAAACAGTTCGTTCTATTGAGCGCAAATGCAATTACGGGTACCAGCCGACGACGCAGTGTCACCCTTGCCCCAACATGCACTTTCGAAATATAATTCATTTATTGAGAGCTCAGATAATAATGGTTCCATTTAGAAATCGCGCTCCTGCATGATCCGTCTCGCACTTGGAAAATCCAATAAATTAATAATGTGACAACAACAGATGGAGGTATGATCCGCACAATGAATTGGGGTCGCGTTCGATGCAATTAAGGAACAATAGCGCACTGACGATGGGATGCAGATCGAATATAATATGTATGTACGTATGCAGGGAGTTTTTCTTGGGAATGCATAGAAGGGGAGCAAAACTATTTTCTTCTTCAATTGAAAAGCACTAGAAATCTGGGGAGAAAGTAGGTCGCCCGATAATAATGGAATTCGCTGACCTAGCAAATTCGTTATTGTTTGCGGAATGTAAGATTGATGATTTCATTAAAAATATTGGGCAAAATATCCTTGAGCTCCTGAATTTTAATTGCTCAAAAAGATATCAAGGGCAGAATTGTGAGTTGCTTAAAATAAAGCAGATAGTAAGCAGGAAAAAGATACGTCGTACCCCTTCTAAGAGAAATGGCAGATGGTAGTGAGTATTTTTTCTAACTCCACCTATTGGCGTCAGACGACCAAATTTGAAGAGGATATGAGGAGGACATTATTCGAATCAATTAGAATTAAAATTATCATTAAATAAGCGACTCTTTTGCTGAATGGTTATGTAGGAGCTCCTCCAATAACTTTGTTTTTAAGTCATTAATGGCGCCAGCATTACACCATTCCGTCCTTCTCTTTAGCCTCAGGAATAGAAAGAAACCATATATTTAAGGTATTGTGTATTAAAGTCGGTTTACTGTTTGCCTGTCTGTCGCTCACACGCATTTCTCAGAAACCGTTATACCGATTGACAACAAATTTGGTGGAAAGGAGGAAACTGTAAACTGCCTAAACAGTAAATTAGAGTGTTCTTCGTAGAATTTAAGGGGGGTTTTAACCGAATATAGTCATGTGGGGTATCTAGAGCTTTTCAAAACTGATCTCATCTCAATTTTGACACGTAACATATAAGGGGGAGGGCGGTTGCTGAAAAGTGGTCATTTATTCCAAGGGTAGAATCTACCCAATCAAAAAATCTGAAAAAAATCACGAAGGTGCTACTATACGGTGCCTAGGCTCCGAAATACCCTGCATGCGGATACCTCTTCAAATAAAGTTCATAATGTTACTATAATGTTTATTAATTGACTACATGACTCATGAACTTATGCAACTATATAGATATAGGTGATATAAAGCATAATCTTACCAAGTTAGGTGGAAACCGCACTAATATTAACAAAGTGATAATAGGTCACATTTGTCACTTCAGTGTAAATTCAAAGAGTTTTAATATCATTAGCACGCGAAAGTAAATATTCTGACAAAATATATGCATATACTTTACGTGCTAGGTACTAATGGGACGAATGTCCACTCAGCTGTTTTTATATAAGAAATACACAAAATCTTCAATACTTTAGGTATCCAGCTTCTGGTTTGCCGACTTATTTCCAAATTACAAACAAATAGTGACCTTATTTTCCACAAAATGCAGCAATTTGGGAAGACATTTTGCAGCTAAACAGCTCGCGCTAAAATTATCCAAAAAATGAATTTTTGGGCCATTTCATTCTGAGACGAGTAGGATAATAATTTCAGAGAAATGCAAATAGCAGCGAACTCGACCTTACAAAAGATTGAAAAGTGACTTCTGAACAACATAAACAATTTGGTCTATCAATGGGAAACACTGTCCGAATAGCTCAGTGGTTAGAGCACTGGGTTGTCATACGGAAGGCGCGGTTCAAATCTCGCTGGTGGCAGTGGGATTTGTATCGTGACTTGACGTCGGATACCAGTGTGAATGAGTACCTGAGTCAAATCAGGGTAATAATCTCGGCCGAGCGCAATGCTGACCACATTGCCTCCTATAGTGTACTGTAGTGTACCGTTGCGGTCTTGAATGAAGTACTCTAACACACTTCAAGGCCCTGATCCAATATGGATTGTTGCGCCAACGATTATTATTATTATTAATGGGAAACCCGGAGACTGGACAAAGTACAAAGAAAACAAGAAGATAGAACAATGGTCTTATTCGGCATAAAAGTCCTTTTCCGAACACCCCGCTAAAGTACACAGCTTGTTTGAGAAATAGCTTAATACTTATGAGGAACCGGTTGGGAGAAAGAGGAGGGTCAAGTTATACGAGAAACTAAACTAACAGCACCCATAAAGGGACGCACTTCCAAGATATTGATTATGTACTGGCGATAATAAGAAATGAGGAAGTGCGCACAATTTTTCAAGGACTCAACAAAACAAACGAAAACCTAGCATTTACCACAGGGATCGTGAAAGGAGATGAGCTTCCGAGATCTTAAGACAATTAGAAAAGACAGAAATTTTGAATACATCCGCATGAAAACAGCATTTAAACACTCTCAGATAACTCAGAAAAATGAAGGGGAAAAAGGAAAAGAGCAGATTCTATAGAGTAACCTACCCAGATACATTCTGGGATGATATATGTTACATAGGTAAATCAAAGGACTCATCCACACGCAAAGCCTAATAAATAGCCAGTACTTCAGGTCTGCAATTGCTAAGCATACTATATTGGAAATCTATTAGAAAAACATGTCTGACGTCAATTTTAAATTATAGTGATCACAATCGACGAGGATAATAGTAAGGCGTACATTTAGCTAGAATACTTGATAACACATGTAGTTTTCTAGTATTCCGTCCGCCCTCAGAGCCGATCCAGTTTTAGAATATGACGAATACCAGTGTGTGCAAATCGTTTGAGTGTGGAAAATTAGACATAACGATTCCGATTATGGAAGTCTCATACGAAAGTTGATTTTGCAAAACGATAGCCAGCCCGAAAACAGAAGCGTTGGCATCCCCGTGGCCATATTGTAGAACATAGGTATGGCACCATGAGAAACGATCACGGTGATCAAAGAAATGAGTAACACTGAGACCTAAAGACATAAACACATACAGCTGCCATTGTTTCCTAAATAGGGCATAGCGCGTCAACCACATTTAGGAGTCTTCTCTATCGTACTCCTCCTCTACTCTATTTTGCAACGTGTTTCAAGGTTTCATTGAAAATAACAACTCCCCTTGTGACAGCGTAAAGAGCACTTTCCAAACCTTATCAATACTTTCTCGTGTGCTTTTCAAGATGGTTGCGTGCGGTCACAAAAGTAATTCTCCCAATGACGAACGACAACTGGATTGCGAAAGCGGAGGCTGTTGGGATTGAGGAGTCAAAGCTATCCACTTCTACGAATAAGGGCAAAAGTAAATCAAATGATGTTCTCGCTTGAGGCCGACGTCAGAGTCTCTCTTATTTCACACAACCGGAAAACAATTTTTGAATGTGTTGCTGACCGCGATTAGGTCGATCTGATAACCTGCCTACCCATCACTTGTTCGAACAAAGCATCATCACCCACCATGATCGCAACGTTCGACATATTTCCAAAATCGTATTACCTTCAATCCCACAAAGTTCAGCCTGTATCGCTGAAATTTCTGCTAAAGTTGAAAGAAAGCGACCATTCTAAAAAGGTACCCTGGCATTCGCACATTATAAATGATGAAAGCAAAAGATTGCAGCCAAAGAAAAAGGAAGATGCGAGATGTTCAGATTCCTAGTCCACAAATTTCTATTCTTTTTGCCCGCCTTCTATGACAAGTAGCTCCAGGTCCAGCAGTAAATATTATTTAACCCAATGAATAACCTACTTGTTACACAGCCAATCAATTTATAGTGACTCGATCCTCTCAAACGAACTTGGAAAAATGCTTCCCGTGGAGCGGATTAACAGTAACTTAGGGAACAATTCCTTAATTTTTATTCTTCTATTTTAGCTTTAGTCTGACATCGGTTCGTTTATATCGCGTTCATCGACTTCCATCAGAACGAAAATACTTCTGTCCTCATTTTTCCACGATGGGTGTCAGTTAAGAAGACAGGAGATTCCAATCCCAGCGCATCCTTTGAAATTTTGGAAATTATGGTGACGGAGTTTCTGGCTGCCGATTATCGACCTCCAGTTTTCGAAGAGATGGCTGTAGGATGAGGAGCTCTTTACTGAAACGATTGACAAAGCTGATAATGAAATTACGAGGTTGAGAAACCACCAGTGCGCAATGTGCGGTTGGGCGTTGGGGCTTTTGAAGTATCTCGAGAGGTGGTTGTAATTCCCATAACATTATCAGCTACAGGTACTGAACCCAAGTCCCTCACAGCTTCCTTACATGTCTTGGGATTCTCACACAATCTGGTTTCAACCATGCGGAGCTCCAGCATTTCGCAGACATGCCCAATATTGCGGATGCTACCAAAGCGGATAGCATCGTCCAAGAGCAACAGCTGCACATTAGTGCTCGTTTTAGGCAAAAATCTGGGATTAGTCAAGATTCTGGGAACTGGGACGTAATATAATTATAACAGTGCCTCTTTGGTGGTTATGGTGTACCAAGCAACAGTGCACCTATTAACAGTAGTACTTATGTCAATCAATCCTTTAACTGGGAGAGATTTTAGGACGTTTCAGGTATTCAGCCTACCATTTGGTATTAAATATTCTCCCAAGTGTCCTAACCTACTTTATACAAGTGCTGCACATTGCTCCGGAATATGTAAAAATATTCCATCACGCTCCTCACCGAATTCCCAGCTTTCTCAGTTGGCAGTTTAGCTTGCAGTGACCACCGGGTATCACCACTATTATAATAAGTCCCTTCTCGGTGAGCTTTAAATTATTCTGCGAGCTCTTTAGTTCATGTCACGCCATGAGTACCCTAGGCTGTGCTCTCAGCCGTTCTTCTTCCTCCTTCAGTGATATGGCATCCGGTTCCACAATAGGGTTTTAATCTGTACAGCGGCATTTCTGCTCCTGTCCTGGTCATTTCATCCGTTGACCCACGATCTTGAAACCAAATATTTTCTTGAACCCAGAGTATCCAGACCCTATTGTGCTAACCGATGTTTAAATTACTGAGGCAATCGCATGCCAGTTTAGAGTTCACCTGGTTCAACCTAAGTGCATTCATAACCGCCTGACAGTAGGTTAGAAATACTATATTCTACCCTCCATAGTTCCTCTGAAGGTTATATCTATAGGTGCTGGTACGCTTATTCAATGGTTCCAAGTACGTTCTTTGGACCAATGAAAGCCCTCTCCTGCTCCCATTGCTGGCAGAGACTCGTTAAGTAGCAATTAACCAGTTACTAGTTCAAAACGCAGATCACTGCCATGCACTCTCATTTTATCCTGTTGCCCAATCGTATTTCAAAGTTCTTCTCGAAATGAAAGTTCATTGTTAAACTACCCCATGGAATCAGTAATTCAAAGAACGTCAATCTTCTTTTGCTTTAGGCAGCTCTCTGCCTGGCTGATACCCCAGAACTTTTTAAAGATTGCCCTCCTTGCCTGCATTTAAGTATATGTGAAGGTGAAGGATCTCTAGGGACGCCGTGGGACGTCCTCTCATTGCCCTAGTGATACATGCACTAGCCCCACTTTGTACTTTGTGTACTTCCCTAATTATTTCCGAAATGTACTCATCCATTTGCAATCAAAATCAAACTAAAATATTTTCAAAACTTCCTGTCACCCACCTTATCGTTGCAAGCTGGAGATGAAAAACTATTAACTCATTTAAAGTTCAGTACACTGAATTTTGGACAATCGATGGGAAAAATCTATAAAACTGCAAAACGTCCAGGAGAGCTTCCACACCAACATTGCGATACTTGATACGGCACTAGCAATCGTGGAATAAACACCTATGCTTAGATGCAACATGGCTTCCTCAGCATGGTTGAATGAACAATAAACCCCAAATGCTTCACCATTTCTAGTTGAGTTCAATGAACCTTTGACTGTTGTCGAGTGGTGCTCCAGACTCTGTGCAAATAGTGCACTTGCGAATGTTTTAAACAATGGGTTTGGAATCTGGCTAATCACAAAGACCAATCGAAGGCTTAATGGATCCTGAATTCAAATTGTCACCACTATCGTGGCGGGCTAGAGTGGAAATTGATGCCATAACTATACCATTGTCGCAATTTTTCACTAAATAGGAGTCATTTAACTGGTCTTTAATATATTAATAATGGAAGACTACATCCTCTGCGCAATTTGAATTCGAACCCTTCAAAGGATGGAAAAAGGAAAGAAATGTTCATTCGAACGTCAACTTTAAATGTGGAAAGACGAGAGCATTTGTGAATTCTAGGATTCTGCCGCGCTCCATTTATGCCAAATAAAAAAGTCATTTCCGCCGATTTCATACAATTGACATAGCAGACGACCGAACTCGGATCACTTAAGAATTGATTCAAAATTCAATTTGCTCTTAATGGCGACCAAGCAGCCTTGGGATGGAATGAATGAATGGATTAAACATATCAATATCGATTCTAATGATCCGAAAGATTTCCTTCAAAGCAATCTCAAAATCAAAACTTCACAACGTCAGGCACACAATTGACCTTCTAAACGGGGCTCGAGGTTCTCAAGGACTGCTAATATTTTCCGCATTCCGTACACTCGTTGCGAAGCTATAGTCCTCATTCGTAAGGACTGCAACAGCTCGGAAGGTTCCTTGCTCAGTATTGTTAGGCAACTTCCAATTCAATGGAAGTCGTCATGTTTCGCCGAATTGCTCACGACTCCAGAAACTTCCACTTTTGCCGACTTGAGAGGATTTATGCTCGGTGGTAGGTTAGGCGATGCTCAATAAATTGTGCTTGAATAATATCTGAGCGGGTGGTAAACATGGTAGAGCGGCAATTAGAAAATCAATATGTGAAAAGCTAATTGTTTGCAGACGTTAAGGTTCCACCCAGCGCTGCGAACGGTTCCTGCTTTTTCCTGAGCCGATGGAACCGTCGAATTGAGAAGCATGTGCTTGGCTTTTTATGATTATTATGATGTGTGGCAGCAAAATATTCAAGGACATTCATTCTTTTGTAGTCTGGAAGTCTTATAGAATTCAGAAGACGTTGCTATGGCACTCGAATCACTTATGGATGAGCAGCAGATAGCAACGCTTGATATCCACAAGAGCCGACCCGGAATGAAGCTAAATTTTAATAAAATCATTAATAATCACAAGGTAATATATTAGGATCTGATAATAGAAGTTTGAAGGTAGAAAAGGAATATAATTTTCTTTCTAATTTTTGATGAAATTCTAAAAAACAAGGACCTCTTTATCGGTCTCGTGGAAACTCTCCGGATATGCCTTGTAACATATCGAAAAGCTGAAGTACGCCTAACTTCATTCATGCGAAATCAAAAATCTTACGAAGTAGGTGATAAAATTAGAATGGATTAAGTGCACAGAGAGATTTAAAATGCTACTACGAAACTCCAGTTTCATTCCAATCTCAGCTCATACTTATTTCGACCTTTTCGGAAATCGACGAAAAAACAATGCTCTTTTAATTGCTCAGTAGCCAATTGAATTTTTGAATTATTTTACTCCTATTTCTTGGGATTGAGGAGCATTTGCTTCCGACTAGTAGATAAAAAGTACTAAAATTGCTAAACAAGCAGTCAAATGTAAAGAGTTAACTTCCGTTACATACCGTTGTGAGAACCTCCATAACACTATAAATTAATAAACGACTATTTCCTCTATAGGTGAACGAAAGTATGCACTAATAAATATATGTAATCGTACTTAAAAGAAAAAGCAAAAGGATCTACATTAGTTGATTATTATTATTCTGTCGAGGGAAAGTCACACCGCGTCCTTAAAGAACTATTGTTCCCCTTTTACTAGTTATAGTGTACCTATTGATCATAGTATCTCAAGCAGGTCTATAACCGTCAGGAACTTTAGTATGTTCCCTGCTTCCAGGTCTTTCAACTTTGCATCTGGTATTAAGTGTTCCAGATGCCTCAACCTACTATGTGCCGGACACTGTCCCAGGACGTGTATAGAGGTTTCGTCATACTCCTCACGAAACCTGCAGGTAGTATCCGTAGATATCCCTAGCTTCCCTAGGTGATAGTTCAGCCGACAATCACCAGTGAGAATTCCCGCTATGATTCGGAGGTTCTTTTTTCCCTTGGGCGTATAGGTTCGTATTCCCCAATAAGCACCCTGGACTGCTCCATCCAAACCCAAAGTATCCAGACCTTGTTGAATGAGCCGAGTGTATTCAGTATCTCAAGGCATTCCCACACCAACCAGTTTAGAGTTCACCTGGTTGGACCTAAGCTATGTTCTACCCACTGTAGTTCCTTTGCACATTAAAGGAGGCACATTTGTCTATGGCGTATGGTTCCGCCTGCAATATGCTAGGGCACCTGCCCATTGGCTCAAAGTACATTTTCCTTGGACCAATGACACCGGCACCCGCTCCCTCTGCGTCAGTGTACCAAGTAATCAGTTGCTGGTTTAAGCCGTATGTCGCAGCCACGCTCTCCCAGTTTGCCTCGTTACTCCATCGTGTTTCAAACTTCTTATCGAAGTAAAACCTCGTTTTCATGTTATCCCTCGGTATCAGTAACACTCTGGCTTCACTTCAGTATCGAATAAATCTTTCGACTTTTTTACATTAGTCCATATGATAGACATTGGTTGGAACTGAGACACCACCTACTATAATTGTGGTAATGATAGCACGATTCCTACTAAACAAAGTACACAACCAGTTAAATTCAATTCCACTGAAATGAAGGCAGGCCCAGGAGTGGAGGGGGGTTCACACTTGCACACTTTAGTCGATGACCACTTACGAACTTTCTACGGCCCATCCTCCGATGCGCTTGGCCCACACCAGAACCTGAAATCCACAAAAGGGAATATAGCACGGGGAGAACGGTGAAGGCGCAGCTAAGAATTGCAAATTAAATTAAAAAAATACTAGCTCGTTCGCATGCAGCAAGAAAACTGGTAACCCGTTTTCCACGATTAGGGAGAGAATATCCACGAACCTCAGCATATTGCGACCATTGTAATTGGGGAGGTGTAAATCATACAGGGAGCTAGGACGGGGAGGAAGAGGATCCAAAAACGTTTTACGCTCCGTGTGGGGTTAAGGCTAAGTTTTGGGGTTGAGGGGGTTATGAAATAAAATGTAGAAAGTGAATGAAACTTTCTCTCAGTCATTTTCACGTACTTCTGGTATGAAAACGGGAAAAGGGGAATTAGGCCCGTTCTACCTTCCCGTGTGAACACACGCTGCGTAGGACTTGCACGCAACAATAGGTGAAACTAGCTGGCATCTCTTCAGCATGCGGTGTTTCATGCACTTTCGACGATATGCATTTCGGAACCTAGATTTCCCTAAGCGGCTGTCATAAGTCCATTCATCAAAAATTAACTGACGAGAGACTGGTGAACTGAAGACGAGAAAAAGAGTGTCGCATGGATTTGAATATCTGAACAATTAGCTAAGCGTGTTCCAACTAACACCAAAATAACAACTACACTAGACCCAGTCTGTTATCAGTCTAACCAAACTGACGGATTTTATTTAAAAATTTGAATATTCATCTCTCTCAGTTATTACCATAACCGATCAGTTTGGAATACTTTTGACTGACGTCAAACTGATAAAACATCATTCACCGCAGATGCAGTTGACATGTCTCTATCAGCATTCATGTACAGTAGCAACTTTGTATCGCATACCCCTGCCGCGGCTACATATATGCTCGTATAAGTAAAATTCACAATAGCATCTAAGGAGAGATTTGTCTTAGCCTCCGGGCCCCAACACCGTTGCGTCACATTAGCTTGACACCGTTTTTAAAGTTTTGTGTGAAACAAAATCTTATTAGAATCGAGTCGATATCTGCCTGTCTGTCTGTCACACCTGATTTATTCGGAAACGAAAATTGATGAGAGCATGTGGTCTGGTGTTCCCTTTATATACAAGATACGGTATCAAATGAAAGGGCTCAATTAGTACTTTTCGAAGCTGGTGCCGTACTTGATATCGGGGGAAACGTAGAGGAGTGAGGGCTCAAAATAAGACCCCCAAAAAGGGTAATAGGTCTCGTTCTCACAACCTATCCAACCGGAAAATCTGAGACAAAACAATTCGTGTATTTAAAGAAAATCTACGCCACAAAATACATCTCGTTACTATATCTGCACAAATAAAGTTAATAATAGTATATTACTACATTTTAGATATTTAGCCAGAAACCCCCCTTAAGTTCGTGCTAGAAATACAAAATTTCCATTTGCATAAGGGATAACATAAGGCACAACTTTGGGAAATTTGAAGGAAATCCAACTATTATTAATAAAATTATATCAGGTGCAACTTTTAATTTAGTGTGATTTCCTTGCATTCTAAAACGTGTATGACGTCATCATATCAATTCATCAATATCACACAAAGTGAAGTGAATGCAGGGTCGGAGAAATATATTTCGTCTTAGTTTTTTATCCATTTCTATATCAATATCAATTACTCCAGACAGACATGCAAATGAAGTTTTGGGGTAGCACCTAATTCAGATAGATATATTTGAATATTGAACAAGCAGTATTCAATATACGTACTTTATATGTACATATGTATGCTTTTGTTCAGGAAGTAAATCGGAAATATGTGTTTGATCAATTTATATACGTGCATACATATATAAGTACAGTATTTGATAATATGCAATGTTTGTTTGTTTAGGGTGAGCATAATATCTACGTCTGTAATCTGTACGTATTTCTTGTCATTTGGAAAAAAACAGGAAGTAATATTTTGGATTTATAGCCATATACGAATGGAAAAATTACGTACAATGTTTCTCACATAAGATGAACACAAAACCTTCATACCCGAAGTGCTAGTTATCGGTATTCCGACTTGTTTATCATAGGTAAAAGATATCACTGTACACTACCTTTGAAACTAAACTCCGCTATTGGCAGATATCCGCCTGTATTTGCTGCTATCAGGGCCAAATTAGAAACCCAATCAGTCGATTGCACCATCTATTCATCGACTTTAAAGCCACCTATGATAGCATAGCCAGGGTAAAACTGTACACGGCCATGAGAGAATTCGGTATCCCGATGAAATTGACAAGACTGACTAGGCTGACCCTGACCAATATGCGAGGCCAGATAAAAGCAGCAGGATAACTCTCACGACCATTCGAGATCAACAACGGTCTACGACAAGGGGATGCCCTATCATGCGTCCTCTTTAATCTGGCCCTCGAGAAAGTGATCCGTGATGCTGAGGTAAATGCAAGAGGTACGATCCTCTTTAAATCCACCCAAATACTGGGCTATGCTGACGATATCGACATCATGGGAAGAATCACCCGAGACGTACAAACTGCCTTCATCCAGATCGAGCAGGCGATAATCGGCGCGAGATCTTGGGCTGCACATCAATGAAGGCAAGACAAAGTACATGGTGGCAACGACAGCACCAAAAACCAACCAACCAACAACATCATACCGCACTAGTCAAACAGGAAGAATAAGGGTAGGAGAATACAACTTTGAGACCATTAATAATTTCTCCTATTTAATAATAATAATAATAATCGTTGGCGCAACAATCCATATTGGATCAAGGCCTTGAAGTGTGTTAGAGCACTTCATTCAAGACCATAACGGTACACCACCGTACACTGTGGGAGGCAATGTGGTCAGCATTGCGCTCGCCCGAGATTATTACCCTGATTTGACTCAGGTACTCATTCACAGCTGAGTCGACTGGTGTCCGACATCCAATCACGATAACAAATTCCTCTGCCCCCAGCGAGATTTGAACCGCGACCTTCCGCTACGACTGCCCAGCGCTCTAACCACTTGAGCCATCCGACCACAAATTTCTCCTATTTAGGGTCGAAAATCACAACCGATAACAGTTACGATGAGGAAATCCGTGCACGGTTGTTGTCAGCCAACAGAGCCAATTCCAGCTTACAAAAACTGTTCTGCTCGAAACGTCTCACCATAGGTTCAAAGCTCTTACCGTACAAGACTATGATCTTGCCAGTCCTAATGTATTCCTCGGAGATTTGGGTTCTTAGCAAGAAGAATTGGGAACTCTTGGCCGCATTCGAGAGAAGAATCCTCCGAAGAATTTTTTGTCCCCTACATGAGGATGGACGATTCCGTAGCCTACACAATGACGAAATCTATGAGCGATACCATGACCGTCCGGTTGTGGATAAAATCCGGCTCAATAGGTTACGGTGGGCGGGTCACTTAATCCGTATGGATGAGGATGATCCCACCCGGAAAGTCTAAACAAACTATGGCTGGCCTATTCCACCCGCATTCTTCCGCGGGAAAAATTGTTCTGGACGAAAAACTAAAACAAATTCTGCCAGTTAACAGCGATTCGCGTGCTCGGAATGCGCGCCGCACTGCAACCTTCACCATCTTGATCCTGTTTTCGGCATTCAGGTAAGAACTCGGGTTTCGGCCCTTAATCACTGCAATAGGCGAAAAACAGCTTATTCGAGCATCTTGCAGCATTTGAAAAACTATCAGCCATGGCGTCAAGCGATGTATCTATTATACGCGCATTTTTTTATATACTTCCGCAACCACCACGCTTCTTCTCCGAGAAGACAACACGATTCTATACAGTGAACGATATGTACGTACATTCTAAAAAGGATCTATCAATTTCGAACTCAGACTGCGTTGAGTTTTTCTCTGGACATTCATCATCACGATATTCGGGTTTATTTATCGGATACTAAGATACAGAAAAAACATCTGTCTGAAATTTTCGAAATTGACAAATGTGACCTCGTTCAAAAGTCAGTTTTCTCAGATATATAATATCAACCTTTATCAAAGAAAGCCGAGGGTCATTCATTAAGTCATTTCTGTGAATGATCGATTATACAAACATTGTCTACCTCACTCCGGTCAAAAACAATCTACTGGTTCTGATTAAATAGAAACAAACTTAGCTTGGACACAAGAATCCATCAATGAATACGAGAAATACAAAACAGACTTAGCAAACGCTGCTTCTTTAGCAAACCTGGATAACTCCGCTACTTAGATCCTTGGCGTACGTGCATTCGACTTTGGAATCGAGGTATATTGCAGCAGACCAACGAAGACTTGACAGGATTGGATTTTACTCATCCCCCAGGATCCCAGCAGATGTACAATACTTACGACAGAGAAGCTTATAATTGACAACCATTTTTGACCCAAGAGGAAAAGTAATAATGAGCAATTCTCACACATCAACAAAGATCGTTAGACTACGGTTTTCCCTGCTTTTTTTTCGCTAGACCGAAGCAATTCCACTTCAGACAATCACTACCTGCGCGGTAACCAAAGCGCTTTTAAACGATTGGATTAGCCGATCCGAAGTACCCGCCAAAATTACTGTTACTACTTACTGTCGACCGCAGCTGAAAAGCTGAATCTTTGGGGAGCTCGACAAATTGGTCGGAGCAATTCATTTCCGGAAAACTCCACATCAGTCAGCAGGAAATGATATCATCAAGCCGTGTGAATGGGTAAAATCATCACCACTGATACTCCTTGACTTGTGATCAAGAAAGGAAGAAATCTGGAGCTGAGATGGTATACGGAGCGATGCTGCGCCTTCTGAGAGAATTCTTCTTGGAATTAATGGCATCCGTCAGCGAAACACAGAGAGACATACAGGCGGACAGTCAGATGACGGGACAAAGACGGATTCGGACGACGGACCTGAAACGTATCGGACAAAATTTTCCCTACCCACAATATTCGAGGTGGAAGCATGCTTAAGGTTTGCGGCGATTATTCCAACTTAAATAGTTACAGTACCCCGAAAAGGAACTATTTTGATATCATTAGTAAACTTTGTGCTAAGGCATTGATCGCCATTATTTGCGCGCGGCTGACCGTACTTGTGTCTTAACGGCATTAGGGAGAGAAAACTCCCTCCTTCTTCTTCCATTCTTACCTTAATCTCCGCATTCTGACATCAAAATAACCCCATTTTGAGGTGCGATGACTTTTTAAGTGGGATTGACTACCGCAAATTTTTAACTATTTTACAGAGAGGGGACCTTACTCTTCCTTCAAGATACTCTCTAGTTCCGGGATAGAGTTAGAAGTGCTTATTAATATGGAGAAGTCACCTTCCATTTGCTATCTACATTGGTCCTTAACAAATGTGCGATATTTAATCAGCAGTCCACTCATTTTTTGTAGGTAATATAATATCATGCTACGAAAAGGATTAAAACTGGTCTAATTCAAACATTTTTCATTTCATAAACAAATTAATTCCGCGAATAATAAAGATTAATGGGAAACAGCTGATCACATTGCCATCGCTCGCCATTGTTTTCCTAATTATTCAGACCGCAAGCATCCTTTTGAATACAAATAGAGCGAATCCGATGGTGGAATACGTAATCAATTGATTTGTGTACATCTGTTCCATTAATTATACGATCTGAGAACAGATTTCCGCCACCTGCCCTCGATACTTTTACGCGGGCAGATTTCCCCGAATTTTCCTCTGAATACCGACAGAAAGATTTGAATTTCTATTTACAAACAAATTAGTAGTGACGCGAACGTGAGAGCGTCGGCTAGTACTGCGTAGAACGATTTATATACAAGTATTTTCCGGGGAAAATGGTAATTTTCTCATGCCGTTTGTATTACACTTGAATCATATAGCAAACAATCGAAATATCCAGCATTTTATTGGAATTGAATCGAATATTACATGAAGCGCAAAAAATTGAAATCAAATATGAATTTGACCGTAAACGGTGCCTCCACGGAAAGAATCTTTTTCGTGATTTTTCCGCCGCCCGGCTTCGAAAACACAAGAAAGCCATTTGTAAATAGCGTCTGAGGGAAAGTGGAAGGAAATTGCTTGTGCATAATTGAATTTCTTTCTTGTTTTCGCCAGTTCCCAATTCATAACTTGCCAATAATTTTTTCCAGATGATGCGTTAACCGTACTCATATCCATATGTATGCCGCGCAGAATAAATACATACGCGATTTAACCAGTACCTGGAGCAGAAAGGAAATTCGATTCGAACGTAAGCATAAGCGTGTCCTTGGCAAACGGAATTCTAACAAAAGTTTGGTGATGGAATGCAAGAACATTCTCTTGATTGAAAAAATCTTCACAAAGGAGAAATTTCTTTATTGGAAATACAAAGAAGAGGTTAGGAATGTTCTGGAATATTTTATATATATAGATTCATATATTTCTGCCGTATCTGGGTATATCTCCATACATATGTATGTAGGCATGCATATTTCGCAAGGGTATGAAGAGTATTGAGAAAAACATATTTTGATATTTTTCTTATGGAAGATGTACCTCTCAAAGGACCCGATGACTATGAACCTAGTTATATCTAGTTATATTACATCCGTACTTCACTGTGTCAAGGCTGTTTTATTGTATCTACATATCGATTTTACCATACCATACCATTTTTTGACCACCTTCACGCGGATCGTTTTCAGCATTTATACGACCATATTTAGATTGAACAACCTATCTACCTACTGTTCTAAATGAAAGGGAAGAGTTGTTAATGTTTTACATTAATTCATGGATCTACTTTGGTCCTACCCTTTCAAAAATAAAAAGTTCCATCTCTTGTGGATGAAATAGCTAGTGACCGTAACATATGTGGACTTTTGTTCCTCCCAAAAGACAAATCGGCAGTCAAAGCACCCAAACAGAGTAAAGCGCGCTCGTTTCAGTTTTCGGGACCTCCATCAGATGGAACGAAATCAGCTTGATGGCAAAGGAGTGAAATGTGAAAATGTATATTACTGCAAGATTTTACAGATATAGGATGAATTTAACGGGGGATTGCAGTACATTTTACAAATATAATAATATTTGAGCAGATATCCCAACGGAGGCATAGATACCACGTGCATCATCAACATTTTTTCAGAGTTTTCGGCAAGATAGATAGATCTGAGAATGGATCCTTGAAGTATTATAGTTGAACCCTTTCGGACCCCCATGCTCCTCCCGTTTGCAAGCAATGTCAAAACTAATATTTGCTTCGAAAAGTACTAATCGGGACCTTTGATTTGAAACCCTACATGGATATATTAGGTAACAACGAATTTTTGCACCCATCTTTTACTTGTATGAAGTTCCCCCTTACGTTTAACGTGGAACAATGGAATTCATCGCATCAGTGGGCGTTCGCTGTTCCAAACTTTCTACGATATTCTGAGTGTATAGATGTTACAGTTGATTTTCGTTTTAGGTCCTTTACAAGCCAAGAGAAACCTGCGAAAATCGTGTGCGAAGTTATTCGAAAAACTGTTGTTTATTTGCTTCGATTATGTATTGGCTCTGCTAATAACCTTTTCTGGAGATAATAATAATAATAATCCTTGGCGCAATAACCCATATTGGATCAGGACCTTGAAGTGTGTTAGAGCACTTCATTCGAAACCGTAACTGTGCACTACAGGATTATAGTACTCTGCAGGAGGCAATCTGGTCAGCATTGCGCTCGCCCGAGATCACTACCTTGATTTGACTCAGATACTCATTCACAGCTGAGTCGACTGGTATCCAACGTCAAATCACGATACAAATTGGACCTTCTGTACGACAGCCTTGTGCTCAATCCACTCAGCTATCCAGACAGGAGACTGGAGATAGCCAATCCTGAAAAGGATATATTAGCCAAGAAAGGTAGTAAGCGAAACCATTTATAATTGCATGTAACTTACCGAGTCGAAAGCTGGTGTAGACAACATGCGCTTTTCACTGAAAATTCAAACATTTTGCCATAATGGCTGACATTTTGCAAAATTGTACTTCTGTTTGAATATATAGTGGTCGAGCGAGCGATCACCCAGTCGCCTCTTAAGGATTTGAAGCGAATATTGAGGACCTCTTTCCAAGCCTAGTGCCTTCATTAGTTTCGAACCTCTCGTCCAAAATTATGCTGACTGAGAGAGAAATGGACTATTTGGTTTCTGCCAGAAAGAAGGTTTGAAAGATTTGAAGGAAACTATCCAGCATTCAAATAAACACTTTCAGTCGAGAACTCGACCAATAAAAAAATAAATAAAGGAGATGGTAGATGGTAAGGAGCAGTCTACATCCGAATTAAAGAGCTGAATGATGAACGGATGAAAAAGGCGAGTGAACGCTAAAGTACCGACAACACTAGAGCGATCCCCACAACTTGCAGCATTCCAGAAATGTAAGAATGTTTTTTATCAATGGGTAGTATTTAAATGTTCCAACATATCCTAACGAAGGAAACCTAAGTGTAATCTCTCGGTGTTTCAAGCGATTAAATTATTTGAAATAATCAAGACTTGCTTCTCTTTTCGCAACTAATATTTATTAATAATAATAATAATAATAATCGTTGGCCCAATAATCCATATTGGATCAGGGCCTTGAAGTGTGTTAGAGCACTTTATTTAAGACCGTACACTACAGTGCAAATTGCAAATACCGATATTTCGGAAACAAGTGGTTTCATCAGTGCTACAAAGCTTGTACTGTGTATTAATAGGTAAGTAAATATTACTAGCGAAAAGAAAGGCAATACGTATTTATTTCAAACCTGAAAAACTCATTCAAAAGTATGAGTACAAACCAAATTCTATTCACCGGATCGGTGGGAAAAGGATAAAAGACTACATTGTAGAAGAAGGCTGCTTTTCCCAGCCTATTTCATCGGAATCGAACTCGCTCGCCCTAAGTGGAGGTGGCCAATTTCGACGCGCTGTCAAAATGCAGCTCAACGGAAGTATCCTGCCAGCACGTGCTGAGGGTAATTTGGCTTTAAGACTTTAGTTCCTCACACGCCATGTACAAACATTGTAGAAAAGTCATTTGGTGTTGTAATTCGCGTTGACGAAAGCACACAAACTAAGATTAGCCCAAACAACCAAGTCGATGGGAAATAGCAAAAGGGTCGACCGAAACAGCAATGACGATTAATGGTGATTGGAGGGCATCTTGATTCTACCCTTAGTCCGGGTCCGGGTCTATCACCAAGAAAAAACTAACTGGCTTCACTGCTGGACGGGACAAATGCAAAAGAAAAGGGAAGGGAACATTAAGTAACACCATCGTATACGGTCCAAAGCTCGTTGAAAAAGGAAGAGAGAAAAGTCACTATATTTTAAATGGGCGTGTAACACCTAAACCTCTCGGGGAGTAAGAAGGACAGGCAGGTTTAAATTTAACTTGGGTCCATTACTACATTACTATGCACTGATAACTACAGGTAGCAGATATATTGGTGAGATAGTAACCTTCCTTCCTTTGAGCTATAAGCAGGGCGGTAAGTATTCAGTCAAAATACAGAATCGCAGCGACCATAGATGTTCACGTTGGTATTTGTGCTGGTCTCGCTACTACAGACTTATCACCTGCACAGCGTTAAAAATCTAACAAAACAAGACGCAGTCATGAAGAGAAAAAAAAAACAAGAAGGAGGAAAAGCCTCTATATATGCCCTATTTTCCATAATATATATGTCAACAAGAGACATATAGCACTATGCTTGTTAAAAAGGCGGCCAAAGGAGCAGAAATTTATGGGTTATTAATTTAAAATGAAAATTTTGCAATTCTAACTTTTCTAGTTACGATCTGTGGCTATCATTTATGGACTAAAGTTGCCGTTTTGTATGTCCGCCCGTTTCTCGATAATGGTACCGAAGGCCCTTAAAGTACTCGATTCCACCAATTTTAGTAAGCTTTTCTACGATATCGATCGGACATTCCGAGTCTGAGCATAAAAATAAAATGATAGGACTTGAAGAGTACTCCTCTCTCCCCTATGGGATGGTACTTTTGTGTTCATGAAGACTTACCTGAACCTTAAGCTTATAAATGCTAATAAAAGGCTTCGAAGAAACCTAAGGATAAGAGCTGACAGCTGATTTCATTGCCATGTATTGCATCACGAAAGAGCGAGCCAATGAGCCAAGAGGTAGAAGGAGCACTTCACCATGATTCTCAATCGTATAATATTAGGTTGTTTCACATGAAATGGCCGATTTGGCAATCAAGTAAAGTTAGTTGCGATTTTGATAAGCGAACGAACCACACGGCGGTGGTTCGAAAAATTCCGGTCAGGCGACGTAAACCTTCAAAGTGAGCCACGTGGACATCCAGGACCATCGATTGACAACGACGAGCTGCGTTTGCTAGCCGAATCCGACTCACGTCAGTCTGTGAGAGACATTGCAGAGAAACTGGGCGTACACTATTCGATAGCTTCCCGGTACAACAACAACTTGGAAAGGTGAAAAAGCTCGACAAATGGGTTGCGTATGCGAACGTTTTGGTGGTCTACAGCTGGCGTTATCCACTATTCTTTTTTGGCGCCTGGAGAAATGATAAATGCACAGAAATACTGTGCCCAACTCGAGGAAATGCACAAAAATTGAGTATTCAACGGCCAAGATTAGTCAGCAAAGACGGTGCGATATTCCTTCATGACAATACACGACCTCATGTTTCTAGAGCAACGGTTCAAAAGTTGAATGAATTGCAGCATCCAAGTTATGAACTCTGTCTCATCCACCATATTCACCGGACCTTTCGCCAACCGGCTACCACTTTTTTAAGAATTTGGATAATTTTTTGGCGGAAAAACAATTTAGGAACGAAGAACCTGTCAAAATTGCCTTCGAAGAATTTATCAACACCCGACAGTTGGATTTCTACGAATCTCGTTGGGAGAAGTATTTGGAATCGACTGGCATCTATTTTGATTAAATAAATAAATTTTTGTAAGCTTTACAGTCGTTTTAAATTTTAGTACCAAAACGGCCATTTCATTTTCAACAGCCTAATATTAGGAAAAATTTTGCCTCTCATGAACGATATGGAAAACCACTGTAACCGCGGATGTGGACTGCTCCTCTAAATTAAAGTGAAACCGTCTTCACCGTCAACGTACTCAAACGATTTTAAATTCTCATTGAAGAGCTGTTTATTGCGCACCTTTGTAAATTCTGTTGAGTTGCTAGTTTCTCTGTTCCTGTCTGTCCGACAGATCATCACACTCATCCTTTCTGCATTACTGGGCAGCTCATCCAGGGCTTGGCACAAAATTCATTGTTTTATTCAAAATCTAGAAATGCAGTCAAGCAAACAGTGACACATGAAAATTATATGCATTTGAATAGCCATAGAACCCAGACTGAAGCGGGATATGACAAATCTATTAAAAATTCAAAAGACACGCAGCCAGAATAACAGTATTTTTTCAGATATGCAGATGCTCTGTATGGAAAGCCACGAACACAGGCATATCGTGCGAAATCGTAAAAAATTCCATACAGAAACATCCAAGTTATGAACATAAATCCTTGATATCGCCATATCATGATCTTTCCGCCAGCGGCCAATCGCAAGCTTTCCACATAACTTTCCCGTGATATATAGCACAACTTATGAATCTGAATTGCAAATAGTCCCCACGTTATGAACTACAAGGAATTTCGAATATTTTCTGAAATCTACAAATTCCTCCTCTCCAGTAATGAGTTGCACAGCCTTTCCGCCGTTTCGGATGTGCTCGTATGCTGAAATGATGATAGGCGAAGCAATTTTGCTGCTTCTCGTATGGCAGCTTAGGAAGCAGACCATTCCCGTAGGAGTTCAGGAAGCTGCGAACATGTTGAATTTGTAAGTTTACACAGCATTATTTAACATGCAAATTATTCCTCTCTGCGGATTTCCAGTAACTTCTATTATGGTGTAGGATATGAAGTGCAAACTGTATGGCGGTGCCAGCTCATCTGGCTCACTTTTTCATTTACGACGATGTTAGGCAGGAGCGAAGCTCTTTTTCACGTAATTCAATTTATTCTAGAAAAATATTTCAGTTTAATACAATGAAGTCGGATCCTCCCTCAGTTGTCGCTCCTGTAGACTACGAATATGAAGCGCCAGATGCAACAATAAATAACCAAGTTCGAAATTAAGGACAAACATTCTCCTGCCAAATGTTCCTCAGAGACTGATATGCAAAGCGTGATCGAAACAAACGATGCAATTAAAATATAATACTTACGAGGTTTGTTCAGAACTGGAGAACTGGACTCACGAAGAGTACTGAAGAGCAGAAAGATTCTAGGAAACATGTTCGATGTAAATCAGAGGACCATCAATATTTGTGCATCTGCTATTTCAAAACAACTCACAAACGAGAATTCTGTTTCCTGAAATCTACCATTCTGCCAGGGAAAGCATTAGGTTACCGCCAGAATTTTCCGCAACTGACGACGATATTAGCATGCTTGAACGAAAGTACTCAGCATGTCCTTTTGCATATTGCAAAAGCATGTTACGGTAGCCAAATCTCCCGGGGCAGAGATAAAACCTTTTCGCGTCCTTGTATACATGAACGAGGATTCTGCATGGACAACATAAAATGTGAAATCATTTCATTTATATGTAGATACACAGCATACAGGAAGCATGACAAAGTAATTTACAACCGTTATAGCGACCTATGGATCCTTTTCCCCCGATCTGACATTAATCCACTTCGCAGCTTCCGTCATATCAGAACTAACAACGTTGTCTTTCAAATTTTCTTATCTACTATTTGTTGCCTGCTTTTCTCTTATCAAAGTGAAAACTGATAGTACGCCAGCATTTTATCTTACAGATATCGTGGAAAAATGATTGCAACGCGAAGCCAACTGGAGCGCTGCTACCAGGGAGGATTAAAGTTGAGAACTATCTCGGATATTATGTTGTATATGTGGAAAAGCTTTAGCTCGTAATGTAACCGTGAAAGGCATTTGGGAATGAAATTATTAAAAGCAAGAGAAAATACGTTGAAAATTATCTCGCCTAATGGGAAATGAAGAGTGACAGAAATGAGGTTATTAGATTTTCATGCAAATGAAATTTAAATTAGGGACAAAAAGGATTTAGTAATGCCGAGACTCTACGCAAACTACTACGTTAATCTGACAACTGTTTTATTATGGAAATTTCCAGAATTTTAGATTAGGAAAATTTTTGTAGGAAGAGGGTGATTGACGTCCTTCGGCAAAACAACTAAATTGCTACATATTTTCCTGGCTCTACAACTTGGTAAGCACTTCTGCGAAAATGACCACTACATATACAAATGGTATAGACTATAAATATTATTTTGTAATGTGTTATGCCTTAATGAAAAAACGGAGGCAGCACCTGAGGAGTATTTGCCCATGTATGTCACATCCACCATATTTCACTGAAACTTCCAATATGTCCAAGAACATGAGCTAACAATTTACAGAGCTTACGGTATATGGGATGGTCTATACAATTAGTAAGAAGCAACTAAATGAACACAAATGTAGCATCTGCTGTCTTTCTTTAGAAACGTCAAAGGGCCACACTCAGCTTTCTTCATATAAGTGTACGTAGGCAACTTAACTAGTAGGTTTAGCGAATAGCAGACATGCGGAGTATCCAAAAGCACTCGAGTAAAAAAAAACATACTTCCGTGGTTGACGCTAAATAGAAAGGACAGCTAACACAGGTTCCGATGTAAATCCCGATTTCGTTGAACCCATAACAAATCAACTCGCAGGAATCAAACTAGAGGAGGCTTTAGATACAAGTAAATCACTGGTGAAACTGGCCCGGGGACTACAAGCAATAACTACCTCTTGAGGGACACAATGGGCACAACCATCGAACATGGACACTACATCTGCCGCACCAGGAAAGCCAGCAGACCAGTAGCGATCAACGTGCAAGAGGTAGCCACACGAATAAACGCTTTGAAAGTAGGAAGAAAGTGCCAAAATGAATTTTAGAGCCGACCAGACAATCATCTCCGATTCCGTTACCAAGAACCTCCCGGTAAAAAAATAAGGCAACTCCGACCACTAGGTCTTCCTCAAAAATAAAAAAGTCCAGGTTAATGAGCACCTCGAAAGAACGAGACAAAGTTTTACACTTTCTCTACGGAGAAAACGACATCACTAATCCTTTGTGGACCACATTTATCCCGTATATGAAATTGCTGAGGGTCTAAAGGCCCAAGGAATCTTTAGCGTCCTTTTTATTGAACCCTTTCTCGAAACGAAGACAAGATAAGAGGACCGTAATATGAGCCTGTGGATTATCAAATTTGACGTCTTTTTCACGATTGGCGATGTCACGCCGATCGAAATAATAGATCAAAATTTGGTGCGCTGTGTACGTGCAAAATATGTCAACATGCTAACTGTCTTCAGAACCGCTACGTTAAATGTAGTGGCACACACGGATCAGATGTATGAACCAAGAAGAAACATGGATGTTAGTATCATAGAATTGAACATCCAAAGTCGAGTTCGAGTTGTTCCTGCGTGAACGAAAACCAGAAATGGTACGATTGTATGCAAGCAAGACTGCACTACTTTCTACCGCCTTAAACAGTTATCAATTCTTTGACCACTTCCTGATTATTAACCAATGGACCATTATCCGCGATATATAACCTCCTGATTGAACAATCGGCTCTCTGCCCCTAATAGTACCTGACTTCAGGAATGCCAACTGCTGGCTTTACTTAATTAATCTCTTAAGGCCAGACTCTCCTAAATCCAACAAACCGCCGCATATCATAGGCATTACATTACAATGAGCTTATGCCGATGCTAGCTTTCCCTTACCGCAACCTTAGCTTTCAGGATATCCACTATAAAAAAACTCTACGGCGAATACTATTCGGGAATAGGCACACTAGGCATTATCTGACGGCTCGTTGATTGAGGGGGTAGAGCGTGAGCCTTTCAATTACGCTGCACTGAGTTTGAATCCCAGTCGTCATGAGTATCTGTGCTCGTCTTCCTGCTGTGCTTTATCACTTGCACAACATTAAGTGTAATGATAGTAACATTGAAGCACAATCTGACTGCGTGAATGCCCTATACTCCATCTCTTCCTAAAAGACGAAATACTCGATCACGAAGGAATCCCCAATTTAGCAAGATCATCAATCGCAATAATATTCTGCTTCAAAAATCTATTTTGCGCAAAAAGCAAATGCATTTGTGAAACATTTGCCCAAGGACATTATCGCTTAACATATACGACCAAATCTTTGAAGCCGAAGACAATGCATCAATTGCAATCCAAGTCCATAAATTAATACGCCCAAATTACGAGCCTGGACTATTTTAGCATCCATTTCTACCAGCCAGCTTCCCTGGTTCAAATTTTCAACAAGAGGTCGGTATGGCTTGACAAAATCTCAACCATCATCCTAAAGAAATGTTCTGCGACCATTAGTTCTTTCCTTCCCTTTTCATTGCCGTATCATACCCGTTTCTAAACAAAACGAGAACCCATTGCTTCGTAATAGTCCCCGACTTATCTCCGTCTTCTCAACCCTCCTCAAAATCTTTAGTTGTAATAGAAATAATTCTATATCTCAAAGTTCCAGTTCACAAACCGAAAGTTACTCGGCTCCACGTACCTTTCTTATCCTTGAAACGAAATCTTGCTCGGAACTAACCATTACCACAATAATAATAATAATCGTTAGCGCAACAATCCATATTGGATCAGGGCCTTGAAGTGTGTTAGAGCACTTCATTCAAGACCGAAACTGTACACTATAGTATACTGTAGAAGGCAATGTGGTCAGCATTGCGCTCGCCTTAATAATAATAATTACCCTAATTACCCTAATTTGACGCAGGATCTCATTCACAGCTGAGTCGACTGGTATCCGACGTCAAATCACGATACAAATCCCATGCCACCAGTGAGATTTGAACCGCGACCTTCCGTTCGACAGCCTTGTGCTCTAACCACTCAGCTATCCATTAGCACAATCATTGATATAAGGAAAGATTTCGATTCCGAATGACAATACAGACTCATCTGTAAGCTGAAAAACATCCTTAACTTGCACCCAAATTTCTATAAGCTAATCGCAAATCTCGCAGAAACTACATCCTTCCCGCAATCCTTTTCTCGCTATGTACAACAGATATCCCTAAGCCCGCTCTTAACCACGACTTAACAAAGATCCTTCAAACTTCCAATGACCTCGTCGTTTATACCCCCACAAAAGATATTCTGTGCTGCCAGGCTCGTCTGAAATCATATTTAACATAGATGGACTTTATAATGGTAATAGTCGTTGACGCAACAATCCAATAGGATTAAGGCTTTGAAGTGTGTTAAAGCACTTCTTTCAAGCCCGAAACGATACACTATAGTAATATGACAATGTGGTCAGCATTGCGTTCCGCGAGATTATTACCCTGATTACTCTGCTACCTGTGAGAGTTAAAATGCAACCTTTCGCTATGACAGCCTAGCGCTCTAACTACTTGAGTCATCCGGACATATTTTATCAAGTAGAAGCTTGATCTTAGACCCCAAAAACGTCAGATCGCCTTTCTCAGGAAGAAAATGAGGATGACTCCGAAAATGATTATCAATACCAAGAACCTGCCCTCTAGCATCTCCTATCTAGGTTTTGATCTGTCCATACATTAAAAATGCATTACGCAGAAACCTTCTCTAAAGCCAGGAATGCAATGAAGAGGAACGATGCTTCTCAGGATGTCTTCATTGTATTATTTGTATTTCCATAGCTCTTGACAAACCTGGTGTGCCCACGTGCTTCTCACTTTGTTTCAATGATGGCTTGATAATAATCAACGGCTGCTGTTGAGGTGCGATGCTCTCGTAGGGGACGACTTTGTTGTCAGTGTAAAAAACTAGCGGTGTTTTATGACTTGCCTATTACAAGGTCATGAGTACCGTAGCCCTCGTTGCTAATTCCAAAGTCTTTAATCGTTGCCATCTGCGTTTTCACCGATATGACGATTAACGTCACTCGCAAAGACGATATAGTCATCGGCGGGCATATTACAAAAATTTGCTTGCTTGTTTTTGGCATTAGATCGATTTGTCTGTAGTCTATATGTGGTAGAGATTTGAATCGTCCATGATGATATTATACTTAACCTCGTCCTTGCAAATTTCTCTATCTTACCAGTGGAGGGTATCAAGACGAATTTGTGGGGCTCACACTAATCTCTTTACGTCCGGAAACCGTCCATATGTCACTAATTTTTCGGCAGGACCACGTTCCGCTCTGTCCTGTCGACATTCAAGGCATTTCTCTTGGTCAGTCTGTGGTGAGAGCTGTGGCCAAGAGAGATAAACATAGTCAAGCCGCTTCAGCTATAGTTTATTTGCCTGATGAGGTTCTAACTAAAACCCTACTGTTTTATAATGAAAATAGCTCCAATTTTGTAACGAACATATTACTGTAACAAGTCATATTAAGGCGGTAAGAAACCATCAGAGTTGGAGTCGAAAACAGTTTCTTCTTTGGACAAAAGTTTTGTTGCAGTTTGTGTCATGTATACCGTATTTTGGACGTCAGCTCAAGAAGAAGAGAACAACTGGATCCCGAAATACTTTATCTGCGGAAATTAGATGTAAGTTTTATCTAAAAAGCAAATATTTTATTTGATTCCCACTATGTTGACAAAACGATTCATTTCAGTGTGAAAAAAAAATCAAAACCAGACTATCTGAAAGGGCCGCACCTTCACTACAAAACCATGGTTCACTCATAGCGTTTGAACTGTCTTTAGTTGACAGTGCGTACACATTTGCACTTACCCAAATTATAAAATTAACCTCGATAAATCGTAAATACAAAGCATAGTGAAACTGCTGCCTTATAACCCAACAAAAAATTTTGGAAGGTCGTTTTATCTAATCTCAAATGACAACATCGAGAATCAAATTGTTTGATCTCCACTAAATGTTATTCTTATCCTCCGAGTTCTCTGTAGTAGGGGAATTTCCATTCAGAAAATTTTTCTAATTCTCATATATTTTGTTGGAAATGATTAGTCACCACTTCTGATCCTCCCCCCTATACGAAGTTGCTACTTGAATTTCGGAATCTGTAGATTTATCTAAATATACGAAAAAGAAACCACAAAAATAAGTATAGTAGAGAATAAGCCCGATGATCACATCTCGGACATCTCAATTTATTTTAGTATGTTGCGAGATGATCGCCGCCAACATAAAGTGCGGGGACCACTACTCATGTGTCTGAAAATTTGAGTTTGAAACGTGAAGAAATAGCGTATGTCGCCCAACCAAATGTACTAAGTAAATCGGCCGGGGCCCCGATCTGACAGGCATCTGAGGAAAAAATCCAGTTGAATCGATTACCAGCAACCATATTTGAATTGAAGTCGTCTTAAAACAGCGAGACCTACTCTGGGGTTTTCGTTTGCTTATGGAAACTGAAAGCTAAGCCATGAACTTATCCACTACCGAATCTTGACACGCTCTCATGTAGGCTTTGATTTGTTGTAATAAATCTTGAAAACCTTAAAAGTATCTTGTTTCGATTGGTTTACACACAACAATCGTAGGAGATACCTTTGCGACTATCACTTTATGCGTTATGTAAACTCTCATATCTCCACTTGTCTAGACCGTTCCCAGGCGGGAAAGGTAGTTAAAACCGGGTTTAGATCAAAGATCGGCACCATCCATGCACGTATTCAAGTACTCGACTCATGTTGGGAAACCAAGATTTGTAATGAAATGATTGCTTTAGTATATTGCGCCGCAGTTATTACAATGGCGCCGGCTCTTACATTATTACTTGTAATTATTTTGTCACCGATGTATACTCACTTAACAGTCATTTACAACGAGAGTATAGAAATCAAGTAAGCGGAATATGGAGAAAAAATGCTGTATTTCTGTTGATGCATCTAAGCGCCAGTAGCCACAATCTCACAATCTGCCTCATTGGCGCAGTAGTGCTACTTAGCCCGTACAGTATTAGTGCAGAGATCGTGAAAAGTTTTTTCTTCGAAATTAATTTAAATAGTCTCGGGGCAGAGGAAACGTGACGATATAATTTAGATAATATGACCGCTCTGCCACATTAAAATTTTATGTTATGGCGTGCTGACAAGCTTATTAATTACCAGAAGTACCTTAGGTTTTTGAGAAAAAATACAAAAGGATTCTTTACTGTCAATTAATATTCTAGCAATTAAAACTCTGCCTTGTGATTTATCTGGAGTAACCAACAGCCTAGACCATCCTCTTCTATGGCTCACAATCAACCACTCTCGCAAAATGAATTGAAATCCCGCTAAAGGAACTAAAATCGCCTTCCCCTCAAGAGTATCTCGTCTAGTTTGCTTGTATATATTCTGGAAAAGAAGGGAAACCGTAAATACTTATTTATTTACTTAAGAATAGTCTACATTACGTGCCAGCTTAGGGAGCAAGTGACACTGAAGCAGTTCTTTACATGCCAATTCAAATGAACGGAGGACCATGTCAGTAAAGACTGTGGAGCTGACCCACATTGCTTATTGTGCAAAGGGAAGGACGGTGTGGGCCATCGACACATTGCAGGTAGCAGCAGATGCCCGGCAGACAGGAGAGCCCTCAACGCACATCGCAGAACCAGTTGCTACAAATTAACCTCAGCCACTGCCAGGCGATGCGGGGCCTACTCTCGGAAGTTATCCGCCTGGTGTCTATAGTGGACCTGACATACGTCAGCGCGGACTATACTTCCAATGACCACTCGGCAAATGATTGGAATGAAGAAGTTCTATCAAACCTATATTTGAATATCGAAACTCCAACTGTGTAGGATATTGTAAACAAAAAGTCAGGTCAAACTGATAGACCTGTCTAGGTCCAAAATTGTCTTTTACTTATTGTTTGAACTTATTTTTGTCAACCTTGATTTATTCAAACTATATTTATCAAGATCTAAGAACATTAACTTGGAATTCTTAATTTTTTAGACGGATATGCAAAAAAAAATCGTGGCATAATCAAATCATCAACAAGGGGGATCTCATCTACATCTAAAGATAAATAAAAGCCCACTTGAATGCTTGATAGGTAAGATGACTAGTTCGAGCAAAAACATGCGCGAAATATTCACAGCTAATTAGGAGCTAGAATTGAAAACTTTCAATCTAAGCTGCTATGCTAAAAATAAGCCGAATTTTGATTTAAAAAATACGCGTTCTTTGAATATCAACGTAAACTCTTTTTTTCTGCATTGGTACAACTGTCATCAACATCAGACAAGAGTTTCATGTCATTCTCTTTATTGGCTTAAAAATTAGAATGTCTGCGGTTTAAAATTTTTGTCGACGTATTTTTAAAATAGATAAATTTAAGAATTATATATATTATAATAAATTATTTAAATTAAAAAAATATTAATATAACATCAGTATCAAGAATAAAATCGTGAATGTGCGGGTGAAGAGCATTTTTAATCCACGCAAATATATGATCAAAGAATTACGCAGTAAGAAAAGTACAAAAAGTAACACAAACACTTTAGAGATGATAGACAACCAGTTGAATCATAAATCTGCTGGGAACCAAAATGTCAAAACAAGGGCTTTGAACCCAGCAATCTTTGGCTAACTATCATGTTACAGACATTGCAGATATGATTGGAATCTCAACTAGATCAAGCAAGTTGTCGGGTTTTATTATTTAATGTGTTTAAATTTAAATAAAAGTTTGAAGTATTTGATTTGAAGTTTTGCCCCAAGGAATAACCAATTTCTTGATAAAAATATATGCAGTTAAATTAAACTTGTTCGTAATAAACAATGTTGACCCTCGAAAATTTTGGAATGTTTTCATTGTAATAACTTAAAAGATTTGAGGATCGTCCAAAGAAATGCCACCTTAACTATTGTTTCCTTACCACTATATGAAACCCGGAAATTTGAACTTTTTTATCTAAACAAAATCTTAGAATTCGGCATAGTTTTGACTAAGATTATTCCGGCCATACAATCGCTAGCATGCTTTCACATAACTCTTCGAAAAGTAACGTAATAATCAATTTTCACGTTTAACTAGGCTCTCCACTGCCTAGGAACCTCAGAGCAAACATTTCATACTAACTTTTGCTAACCGGTCAGCATTCGTTAATATGTAGGCCGAAATAACCAAACTCATTCACTACAACCATCGCTGATAATTATCCCCCGTGCATCTAATTATCTACTACGCCAATGATACATAGCGAAAGAATAATAAAAAAAAGTGAATAAACAATTTCATTTATATTAATCTGAGGATTATCGGGCTTGGGTCTGAATAGAATTTTTTTCGAATTAACTTGAAGATAGAATTATGAGATACCGAAAAGAGGAACTAGAAAATAAGGATAAAGGGAACTGTTGAAATCCTCGGCTGTAAGAGAAGAAGAGGATTTGGGTGATTTTCCAAGCGATTCTGTGACAAATCCAAGCAAAGGTGCAAATGCTTTTTAGGCCGTGAAATCCTGAGAATAAACCAATTTTCCACAGTAAAATTATTTAGAGTGATATTACCACGTTATTACCTTTATACAGAGTAATATTGCATTCACGTCAACTCACTGCCTGTTTGTTTTCCATATGTAATTTCTGGAGACGGCTATGATCACATTTTGACTCCTCTATGCGTCAATACTTCACAAAGCTCTCAATTAATTGATCTACACTATTCAGTTTTTACCTGGAATAGCTAGAGTGCCGTCATAATAGTTTTATATGAAAGTTGAAGCAGCGACTTTCTTTTTCTAAGTAACTCATCTGCAGGTATCATGTACATATGTGCACCAATAATGTCCACCGAAGCCCTGTCTTCATTACTAAGTGAACTGCGTTCAGGACTTGAAAATAAAATGGCGAAAATTGCTCGCTGTATCGAACAACGCTTTCGGTATTTTGTGCAATACCCTGACATGACAGCTAATCACAAACTGGGGTGATTGTCCACGATGTCCGCGGACTGGTGTAAAAATAGTCCAAGAGTCCCAACTTTTAGAGGTTCAATGGTCAAGTTTGACAACAATGTGTTGACTTATATCAAAGGCACACTCACTTACGTGATCTAACTTTTGTTAATATGGAAAACATGGACAACAATGAGTTCATGTATACCGAATATAAACATGACTTTTTAATGGGGAAAGATACCGTCCAAACCAGAAAAACCCTTGAAAATTATTAACTGGAGCTGTCTCTGGAAGAAATTGGTTTTCTGCAGGCCGAAAACATCGATGAAATCCACCGCATCGCTTTAGATAGCAGACAGATCATGCGCGGAGCATCTTGCGTTAATATTTGCAAATGAAAAAATCTTGTACACGGATAATTCAAAGCACTGCTCAGAGCTCTTGCAGTATAATCAAACAGAATTCATCCAACGGTATGTGATAATGGTGAAGACGATCAAGTTAGGCCTTGTTAACAATCTGAGCAATAGCTAGAACAAGGTGGCGAAGACAAATTGAACGAGCTTAAATCTTTCTTTCTTTTATTCCATGGACATGGCACCGGACAGTCAACTTTTGTTCTCGGAAGTTGAAGAGAGAGCAGGAGATTTTACTCAAATGAAGAAGTCAAACAGAAAACAGAGGCTTATTTTGAGGGGAAGAAACATGTAAAAAGGGTAGAAGAACATCATAAAAACCCTTTTGCTGTAAAATGTGACCTGAACAGTAAATAAAAATTTTTCCGAGAAAACGATTTTTTCCCTTTGAGTTCGCCGCTTTTTCACCCCAGTGTTTGCAAACGAAAACAATGAAGATAGGAGACTAAAACTTTGAGACCGTTGAAAATTTTTCCTATCTATGGTCGAAAATCACAAGCGATAACAGCTATGACGATGAAACGGACGGTTTTTGGCTGCCAACAGAGCTATTTTAGCTTACAAAGACTGTTTCGTTAGAAACGTCTCACCATAGGGTCAATGCGTTTACAGTCTTACCAGTTCTTTTTAAGGTTTTGTGTCTGTCTGTCTGTCTGTCTGTCACACCCGATTTATTCGGAAACGGCTGAACCGATTGTCACGAAAATTGGTAGGAGTATGTGATCTGCCGTTCCCTTTACATGCAGCGACTGGCGCCATTTTGTGTTAAGTTTAAGGGGGGGCTCTCCATACATGTGAAAGGAGCGTGCAAAATTTCTTTTCATAAAATGTGGCCATGTGGGGTATCAAATGAAAGGTCTCAATTAGTACTTTTCGAAACTGGTTCAATATTTGATATTGGGTGAAACATAGGAGAGTGAGGGTTCAAAATATGACCCCCAAAAAGTGTAACAGGTCTCGTTCTCAGAACCTATCCAACCGAAAAATCAGAAAAAAATCTCAATAGTGCATCTCTACGAAATCTAGGCCTCAAAGTATATCCAGTTCCGATATCTGCACAAATAAAGTTAATAATAGTATATTTCCACATTTTAGAAATTTACCCAGCACCCCCCTTTTGTTCGTCCGAGAAGTATAAAATTTGGCATGGGTATAATGAAGAATATAATGCACAATTTGGTGAAGTTTGAAGAAAATCCAACTATTATTAACAAAGTTATAGGGGGTAAAACTTTACAATTTTTTGTGAATGTCGTGCACTCTACAACCTGTTGACGTCATCATCACATATCAATTCGTCAATACCACACGAAGTAAGTTCGTATGAATTGGGTGGAAAAGAATTATTTTGTTTTAGTTCTTTAATCATTTGTATATGAATATCAATTATTCCAACGAGACATGTGTGTATGTAGGTATATATCATAGTATATGCGTGCTAATGAACTTTGTGGGTAGAGCCTAATTCAGATAGATATAAGAAGTAAATCGGAAATATGGGTTCGATCAATTTATATACGTGCCTATATGTGTACAGTATTCGGAAATAGGCAGTTTGTTTGTTTAGGGTGAGCGTAACATCTACGGCTGTAATATGTACGTATGTCTCGTAGTTTTGTAGCTGTATACGGATAGAAAAATGTGCGTTGAAATTGCTTAGATAAGATGAACACAAAACCTTTATATCCGAAGCACGAGCTTCCGGTATTCCGACTTGTTTATTCCTCAGAGACTTAGCAAAAACATTGCGGACTCTTCACCGCATTCGAGAAAAGAATCCTCTGAAGAATTTTTGGCCCCCTACATGAGGATAGACGATTCCGTAGCCTACATAACGACGAAATCTATGAGCGATATCACGACCGTCTAGTTCTAGATAAAATTCGGCTCAACAGGTTACGGTGAGCGGGTCACTTAATCCGTATCGATGAGGATGATCTAGCCCGGAAAGTCTACAAGGGCAATATCTATGGTAGAAAAAGAAGACGAGGCAGACCATGCCTGAGATGGAGCGCGAAACCGGGACCGGATACCAGTTGTTGTACCGTTGATGATGAAAGGGTTTACAATTAGAGGGGACCGGATTTTGATAATTCATAGCGCGCAACTATATTTACGGATGCATTTTTCGCATATAATGCCAGTTGTGTTCAGTAACGTTTACCATTTTACCATGTATAGGTTTACGTTGCCCAAAATCCAACAAGTTTTATTGCTGCTCAAAGAGCCATCCGCGTAAAATATAACCATCATTGTTCTTCCCTTTGGAGTTGGCTATACGCCATATATATGATAAATTTAAGTGAGTTTCGCGCAGAGTAACTGCATGGAACTAAGCCACCAAAATGACATCACAGCGCACGTAGTTCCGAGATTATCACAACTGTTCCAGCGAGTGTAGCCGCCATTGATGTGTGGATTCTGGGCGGTTCGCAATATTTGGGTCTGTCTAGGCCTATTTTCCATTTCGATCTTGGATTGCATCTATGTATGGGCACGAGAACTCAAGCCAAATGATTATCGTTTACGACGGGAGTTCTTATGAATCTGGAAGCAGATCGAAATTTCAATCAAAAAATCATTTTCTCTGATTAAACGTTTTTGGTTAAATGCCCTTGTTAGTAAGCAAAACGTTATTGGTTTCAGTAAAAAAATCCTCAAGTGGTTCATGGGGCGAAGGCTGGTCTATTGTTGTTAATGAGTCGAGCGACATGCTACCGTTGACAACGACTACGCTTGCTAGATGTAACATACATCCACAAATTCGATACAGCGCGACTTCGATACAGCACGTTTTGTGATATATAACGTTGAATAACTCTGCAGGGAGACCGTCAAAATCACCGTGTTTCCTCCGTTAAAGTGCACTGATGGCCGAGATGATTTTTCTTCTAATTGGAACTGCAGTCCGTATTCGCGTCTCACGGTGACTAGCCATTTCATCTACAAGAGGTGGAACAAGCATGGAATACTTTGATTGTATTCTTGGATATCTACCCACCGGAAATAGGGTACTTCATTGAATCCCTTCCTACCCAGAGTAAATCGTATTGAATCTAGAAACAGAGTTCAATCGGTTTCTAGATTCCTGAACGATTTTTGAAATGATCAAAATACTACTCTACAACCTCAATGTAGCTTGATTATCGCTACAGATTGCGACGCGCCTGCCCTTTAACCGCTTGTCAATCATCCAGGTTGCTGCCCTTAGGATCGCTTACACTTCAGTGTATTGTCCCGAGGAAAAACCCACTTCTCGTTTTTATTCGAGAAGTAGATTCCTGCTCCAGAACCCTATTCTGTTTTTGAGCCATCCGTGTAGAAGACATCAGTATATCCTGACATTCTTCTGGTTCGTCCCAGTTTTCCCTTCGTTTCAAGGTAACATCATATCCTCTACCAAACAGATGTATGATGATGCGAAAATCGGAATTAGTCTATGAGCTGCTCTCATTGCAGTGCCCTGAATAAACAAATCCAAGGGCTGCAAATTGAGAAATGCATTCAGAGCTGCGCCGGATGTCGGATGGATGTCGGCACCGGCAATTCCGAGACACAGTCTGCAGTGTGACAAGTTTACAGCGAAAACTCTTTTGTTTCACCTTAATCCACCACATTATGGATACATAAGCGAACATCGGCCTAATGATAGCAACATATATTCACATTACTACCTGAGGCCTAAGTCCCCATATCAAGGAAAAGGTCCGCCTAAACAGCCCATAAGTCGTGAGAGCTCATTTCATCTTTATTTCTACATGTTTGTTCCAAAGAAACTTTTTATCTAGAATAACTCCAAGATATTTCACTTCTTCGGAGAGTTGAAGGGTTGTACCCCTCATCTCTGAAAGGCAAAGGCAAGTTTCATCCTTTTTGTAAATAACAACATTGTGTTTTTTTTTTTATTTACTATTTATTTAAGTCCATGCCTAAGACACCAACTGTCAATCAAATCAACGGCGCGTTGTGTATGTCTACACACCATTCCAAGATCTAGACCAATAGCCAGTACAGCGACGTCATCCGCATAAGCTTGAACGTATATTGGCAGATTTTGCAGTTTGCAATAGTAGTGTGTTGTCCGATAGCACACCTCCTTGAGGGCAGCCTTTCGTCGCTTCCGTTGTTAGGTAGGGATCAATACCCACTTCAGCACACAGCAATCTCTGCGATAGCATAGCGTAGATCTATTTTATTAGAGTTTCGCTCAAATAGTATTTCTTAATATCGTCAGAATAGTCTACACAAGTAGAGTATCCCGCATATATATACTCCCTACTGCTAATATTGCCGAAAACCTCCCAGAAATCAACAGCCAAGGAGAAATTAGAAATGTTGGTCCTTTTCATCAATCATTCCCTATGCACAAAGTTTCCTCCAAAAGATCACTCACCAGTGAATAGCATTTCGGCCTTTAAAGTGAAATCTGTAAGTTAGCAGCACCCAAACTTTTGACAAAATAATTCTGAGATCATGCATCCAAACCATTAAACAAGTGTGTTCAAATGTTAGGGGATTATTTTCAAGAAACTAAAATTCGAAATTGGTTAAATTTATAAAAATTCTAAACACAGTAATGCAAGCGCATGATTAAAGGAATACAAATAGTGCCCCCCAAAACCTTGCGTATTGAATAAGTGTGTGCAAACCTGCAAATTTTTAACCTGATGCAGCTTGGATAGCCTCACCAAATTCACGATTGACACGTCCGTTTCAGATAACGAGTGGCTTTCTTTTTTGCGCCTATATTACATAGGAATAGAGCAGGCAAGCAAGTACCTATATTGGTTGTGATGCATTGGATAAAGTTCAAACAGGACTTAAATATCGAAGGGATTAAGTCAACAATTTATCCAGCTCATTCGTTCTATTTTTGGTGGTATTTCTGGCCATTCTCCCCACCGACAGGTGAAAGTGGGCAACAGGAAACCAGTTTTACTTGGAAGTGCCTATGATGTTTCCGAAAAATTAAGCTGCGCCTGGACAGTCTAGCGCTTGTCTTGGAAATATGGGAAAAACTACAAAATCTCAAATCAAAAATAAACCCATGTAAATAACGATTCCAAGACTCATTCAAAATCTACAATTCAGTTAACTCTGCCAGTGCCACTTCCACCCCAAAATGTTAGATGTAAATTTGAGGAAGAAGCATATCAAAACAGATTACTTCCTATTGCAAAATTAAGAGTGGAAATGCAAAAGCTACTTCTTTTTCGGTTTGAATCCCCAAACTGTAATGGGTGGAGATACAGCGTGAACGAAAAGATGCAGCCAACAAACAACCTCCGTATTTCCAACACTGAATCCGACAACGTTCCCAACTAAAACAATACATTGTTGCCTTCGCAATGAGTTTGGCAAGACCCTAAGGGTCTCTTCTTAAACTGTTGAAGTTCAAAGTTAGTTCCTTGCTTACACATTGCTTGCTACTTCCCATGTACGAGCAAAACTGATTCACTCCACCTGTTGCGATTAGCATCCCAAACCTTATTTTTCAACTTCTCGATCTCAACACTAACCGAAAAAAAAAACAAAAAAAAAATCAGAATATTCTGAAAAATGAATAGAGAATAGATATGGTAAAATATCTTCTTTTCCACTCAGTGATACTATTTAGTTCACTTTCCCGTGAGCTTTTGGATGATCTCTACATGCTATCTTATGCGACATAACTTGACCTTCATTAACCGTACGAGTGAGCTAAATATGGCACAGAAAAAATTGTAGGTTAAATTACCTTACGAAGCTGGTGCAGCTGTTTTATTAAGTTATACTGTCTCTAGGTACTTCTATTCAGACAGCCTCTTGCTTGCACAGCACACAGGGTTCTGCAAATCTGACGACATCCCTTGACGAGAGAGCGATCCTGATCCTTCTCTGAAAGACACCGTACCAGGGATTTATGTCTTAAGTTAAAGAAATGCTAACAGCTGATAATAATTGCAGGGTCCTTTTCGGCATCATATTGGCCGGAAATAGCCTAATCCACCATTCTAATTGTCTCCGGGTGATAATTTCAGATCCAGTGCCCTATTGGCGCCCTTAATATCACTTTCTTTTTCAGCATCAATAATGGTTACGAAAAAAGTTCAGATGGAAATATTCGATCCAGCCAAGATTAGATTTCAAGCACTTTTCTCTCGTTTCTTGCGAAAGAATTGCTTGAAAAAGGTTCAAGTACAAAAAATGCATTGTTGTCGAAAAAGATACATCGATACATCGTTTCTCTCCTACTTCAAACTCCAAACTCCAAACATTTCGCGCACTTTAGGATCCTTTCACCAGTTGTCGGAATGCATTGCAGCCTTGAACCTAGAACTATTTATAAAAATGTAAATTCTTGACATTTAAATTTGAAATGATGAAGACATGCAAAGAAGCAACTCAATTTGATAAACCAGACAAAGGCTTACTTTCACACATTCAAAGGAACTTGGTGGAAAATACTGGCAGACACCATTGTATTCTATTCTCTTCATTCAAAATCAGATCCTTTCAATCGCTTGAGGGTTCGATAACGAATTTTCTCCCAATACATATATTATTTTGGTTCATCTCCTTATCCTTTTTCATCTTCTTCCCAAGTTGTTAAGAATAGAAGTAGAAAAATCAAATAAAAATCTTTGAATATTTATCCGAATTTTATTCAAATCAGATTTCTCATCTTTTCTTTCACGTAAGATAAGATAAAGCTTTCTCCTTATTCAAGTGTTACATTTTACAAATATCCCGAACAAATACAGAACACAAACTTGCATAAATCCTGTGACCATGTGGTGCTGACAAACACTTCCATTCGTGATTTCTGCTGGAATCTGTATACGTCCCGAAAAATCCTTGAACAATATGTTGCGTGTTCGATGTAATGTCTCAAAGAAAGTATTTGCTTGTCGCAGTTTTATCTTTTTATTTGAGGGAATTTGTCAGTGAAAGGAAAGTGTTTGTTATGAATTGTAAATGGTTTGGAAGTATCACATGCAGGAGGAGATAGTAGGCGATTGCCGATGTGTTTGCAGTTGGTGTGTGGTAAGATATGAGGGAGTTAAGTGATATGACATATAGGTTTGTAGCTTTGATTTACCTTTCAAAAATATTTCGACTATTTTTAATGAAGTTTGCACAGTGCAATTGCTAATTCACACCAACAGTCGAAGCTTGTAATTTCAAGATTATATTTTCTGATAAAGCTAGGCAAAGGTATGTTTCTAATGAAAAATAAAGGATACGAGTTACACAGGATACCAAGTACTACCTCCAATTGGAGAGCCCATCTGTGCATTACAGCATTCTGAGTCAAAAATTTTATGCTGGGATCGACAATGGTATACGTAGATATGCACCATTATCTGTCCTCTGAATAGTCATTTTTCGAATTAAATGTTGCGTTTTAGCATTACCATGAGCAGCCAGAAGTCCTTGTCGCTTCCGACCTCCTTCATTCCGGCTAAAAAAATTTTCATTGTTTAGTGAGTGCTGAGGATTGGCGAGTGATCCCGGAGTGAGAATGTATGATAACAGAAAAGTCAAAAGAGTGGATTCAGATGTTCAAACAACCTCCCGTTGCAATCTCTAAAAAAGCGATGAAATATAGACTGAATCGCAACTCCTAATGTGTGATATGGTATTGTTGGCTGAAAGCAGCCATCCAAAATCCGGCAGACCTGTCAGTTATGCCTAAAACGCGGCCATCCATCCACGTACCGGCAAACCATAACTTCAGCCACGGAAGGGTTTGAGGTGCAAATTTCAGATTTTTTTTTGTGTTTGAACACTCATAAAAAATGTTTACCAGCGATGAAAATGGCCATGGAATTCTCGCTCACTACCTAAATGGCCTGGCGACCGCCGCAAGAGCGCATTAACGGACACATAAACCGGTTTGCCCTATTTATCTGTATTCAAGCCGACCGGAAAGCCAAATCATTATTCGTCTGAACAGGCAGGCCGGATATCACCAATATTTCGGCCGCGGACCAACTGCGACCGCTCAAGCATAACTGACAGACTGAATAGCGGTCTCCAGCGACTCCGTAGATCACATTTCTAAAAAAACACCAGAGGCAGACAGAGATACTGAATGGGGATGCAATCCATCGCAAATTCTCGCGGTCTAGACTGGAGTATCCGAGAGTAATCATCGAGTATGGTCGAGCCGCTTTTTGGTTCACCGGCTATCTGTCTATTTGTGACATACATTTTGCTCAGAAAGGTTACTCATTTGTTGACATGCAACGAATGACATCATTCTACGTTTACAGTGGAAAGTCCTTATTCAGTTGGCTTTTCCACCGAGTGTAGCCATGTGTGGTATCCAATGAAATATTAACATTGTTTCGGTCTCTGTTGAAAAGTAGGGGAAAGTACCTATTTGGTGGTCAAAGGGTAGTTTAGGTCCCAGGGCGAAACGTGGATTGGTACCCGCGATGGAGCATAAAACCTGGGAAATGCCTGCTGAACCAACACCAACAGCTCTACTACCAAACCCTATCCCGCTGGGAGCTCTTTCGTAACGAAAAGCTGCAGACGGAGAAGGATGAAGGCGAGTCTCCTGCGTCTAAAAACGGGACAAACCAACTGGTCCTCCAGGTTGGGGGTTGGGTAGCGCTAACAGCCCTACACGGAAAATGACTTGTTACGAAGCCACAACAGGAGACTCGGACTGGATGGATTACACAACGTCGAACCCGGCAACGACAAAGGAATAACGATTTGCGCATTTTCTCATGGAACGTGCGCTCCCGGTACACAGATAAAGCTGCTGAGCAGCTAGCCGATACCCTGATCCAATATAGGGCTGATGTAACAGCGTTACAGGAGGTGCGTTGGACCGGGATCGGGTTCCTGGAGAAGAGCCGCCACACCATATATTAGGTTGGGAAAAAAGTTCGTATTTTGTCAATATATGGCGACACTTTTTGTGTTGTACTTATCGCATCGGGTGATACTGTACGGTAATTTGAAGACGAAAATCTGGGCTACAGGTGTCTCTTTGACAGTTTTATGATCGTAGTATCCTGGGATATCATGAGAAGAACCACCTGAGACGTACAAACTACCTTCAACCAGATCGAGCAGGCGACGCGAGATCTTGGGCTGCACATCAATGAAGGCAAGACAAAATATATCGCGGCAACGTCAGCACCGAAGACGAACCAACCAACAACATTAAACCGCACAAGTCAAACACGAAGAAGAATAAGGATAGGAGAATGCAACTTTGAGACCGTTGACAATTTCTCCAATCTAGGGTCGAAAATCACAACCGATAACAGCTACGATGATGAAATCTGCGCACGGTTGTTGTCAGCCAACAAAGCCTATTTCAGCTTACAAAGACTGTTCCGCTCGAAACGTCTCACCATAGGGTAAAAGTTCTTACTGTACAAGACTATGATCTAGCCAGTCCTCATGTATTCCTCGGAAACTTGGTTTCTTAGCAAGAAAAATTGCGAACTCTTGGCCGCGTTCGAGAGAAGAATCCTCCGAAGAATTTTTGGCCTATGGATGAGGATGATCCCACTCGGAAAGTCTATAAGGGTAATATCTATGGTAGAAAAAGAAGACGAGGCAGACCCTGCCTAAGATGGAGCGATGGCATAGGCCAGGACGCCAGACAGCTTTTAGCGATATCGAATTGGTGGACCTCGGCGCAAAACCGGGATGTCTGGAGTTCCTTATTAAGGCAGGCCTAGAACGGATACCGGTTGTTGCGCCGTTGATGATGATAATGAGTATCCTAGGTAGGTCCTTCAAGCAATTGATACTTTCGGGCCCTCGCAACTCTCGCCTTTGTAACCAATGTTAAAACCAATATCTGAGACCTCTCCTTCTCGACAAATTTCGTGTCAATCGGAGCAGTCGTGCTAAGAAAAGTGCATGTGACAGACAGACTGTGAATCGGTTTTAATAACGTTTTGTTTTTAACAAAACATTGAAAAGTGAATAAAGGTTGACCCTCACCAAAGCAAGAAAAGACTATTTATGGTAATGTAATTGTGGTGATACCATGCGAACGACAACCGGGACTGAATGATATCAAGATTTCACTCCGCCTGTCATCATCAAGCCAATAATACAGACGGATTATGCTCAAAGTTTTTTCCGAAAATTTTGGAATATTGTAATAAACAACAAGAAAGAATTAACGCCATAGAAAGTGTCAACTGTGCTTGGATAATTGGCGAGGAATTAATGAAAATTAAATTCAAATAACAGTCCAAATGTCCCCAGAAGGTACTCTCCCGAACTATATAACCAAAACACATAAATAACTCGAACAATTTCCCCATCTAGTCTTAAAAACAACAAAGTAGATAAAACCGATCTTCGGACCAAAAAACGTGTTCTTTTTCTCAACCAACAAATTCCAATTAATAATAGTCCTTCTCCACAGTGTCCTAGAACACTTCGGCACTAACACTTTTCTAGAATACTTTGTACCCAAAAACGTGTGGATCCCGCCGGGAATCGTATTCAAAGGAGAGCGAGCAACAATTCCGATGGAATGGCTAAAAATAAAGTTTACATAACGAGCGTCGGCACCGTCTCCATCAAAACGCGACGTTACGCCCCAAACCACATTTTCGTTCGATAGACATTACGACGAGGGGGCAATGCGAAATGGCGTCTGCCCAAGGAATTTCCAAAGAGAAATGTGGGCTTGCACATCTACCATCGGCCGGATTTTCGACTGTTGCAGCATCGTCGCCGCGTGACTACAAAGTCCGAAATAGATGGAATAATAACTTTATTCGGACGAGTGAAATCCACCTTGTTAATTGGTAATAATACGCGGGGGCATAGTACCTAAGCGGGTTTCTGTTGTATTCTTCATTTTGCGTAGGACCTTGTGACTTACGTCACTTAATGGAAAACTTAACGCTTGGGTAGGTCGGGCTCGGCAAGCAGTGACCGCCTTGCATATCTGCAAATGTTACTCGTAATTATCAGGTTGCTGATCTCCCGACGAAAGCTTCAGTTGAAAAGATTAGAAACTCACCGCCAACTTTATTCGGCCAGGCGGAAATATCTCATGAGCAGAAGTGAACAGAATTAGTTCGTAATCTGTTGATTGGAATATAATCTTCGCTTCGAACGAGGGGGTGAATATACAAACTTTTGTTCTGTGTAACCAATTGCTTTTGCAATATGATGATGCCTACGGGAACGATAGGCAAGAATAATGATATTTCCGTCGTCTACACCGCGGCACAGGTGGGATAAATTAACGTGCAATTCAGCGAAACGGATAGCTCAAGGGGTAGTAAAAATGACCTCAAGAAACGGCAACTTCGTTACCAAACGCCCATACAAAAACCTAAATAACTGATTAATCATAACACAGCCCACGTCGGGTGACAGAGTTTCAAAGCAAATGCGTAAATTAGTTTTTAAAGGGTTGATTTTTTTAATAAATTCTCACAATGCCTCTGCTGCATATTACACTGAGTTGCATCTGGGATTTCTTATTCGTATGACATTGCATGACGGTGGCAACCAGTTCAACTATATTTCCATCGGCTGAATCACGTGTCTGTTCCATCTGATTAAAATCTCATATATATTTATATCTAGGGAGGCCTATCAGTAGCTTATATAGCATAGGTAAATTTCAGTAATCAGGACTATGAAGCCCCACTGAATGCGCTTTCGCACACTGAGCTGAACATTAGCAGTTACAGCCTTCATTTATCCTTATCCTTGATTTATCTTTTGACTTTAATAACAATGAATGAAATAGAGTAAAACTGGCTTTGATGCTTTAACCTACATAAAAAGAGGCCTAACGCGTATCTGATGTACTTTTTATATCAATCGGTAATTCGATGCAGTTGCGATTGCAGAATGGTTTATCAAAAACGCCGATCGCGCAACAATCGCTATCAATCGCGTAGGATTCGATATAATCATTGAACTTCGAACCTTGCTTTTCTGTAATGAACTGTGATGAAGGTTCCAGTCAGCAGGCAAATGGGGGATAGAGATCAAGCACCACAATATACGAATTCATCCTGGTTCTAAGAGTCACATCTCCGCAAAGAAACTTTCGTACGGCAATGCGGAGTGATAAAAGCTTTGCCCTCAGCACAAGCTTCTTATGGAGGAGAAGACCATTTTATTAGTTAACAAAGATTTGGTTATAAGAACCAAGGGCATTGAAAGCATTGGAAAGCAGATGAAATTAAAGGCGATTTGGATGACGAACTATAGGAAAAAGAGTAAAATTAGCATTCGAGTGGATGACTACACAATCACTTTAAAGATGATTATCAGATCATGAGACAGCATGGAAGGCTCATGTTAAAGAGAGTATCATGGCCGAATATGATATTTTGAAACCGATGTCTAGCTGCAGTTTGAGAAAACCCATTAACCCTCCCCCCGAGAGGATAATTACAAAAAAAAGATAAGTGAGATTACGCTGGCTTTCTAGGGTAGATGATTCCACGCAGACACCAACTTGTTGCGGTGGGGTAGCTTCTAGCTGTTCACTACTGCACTGAGGATATCTAAAAGATGTGGTCATAAACTTCGAATCCACCCGCTACTTTGAGCAGTCGAGTTGCGGCTGAGGCAAGGATTTTGAAGGTTTCACCAGATTCATGTTCCTTTACGGAAAAATCTGCAGAAAACATGCTCTCCCTTTAGTACCTACGGCGCAACCTGAAAGAAAGTTGAGTACAGCAACTCCCATAAAGAAAGAAACTGCAAACCCGACTAAAGCGTAGACCATGAGACTGTTGCCTAAGCTTTTCCGAAAAGTAAGATATGGGAGAATTTTCCCCACAGAACCTCTTCTGCCGCTTCTAGGAAGGAAGGAATTGAAGCTGGCCATTTGGACGCAGCTGATCTGATACCGATATGTAGAAATGGATCCATACGGACCGAACGCAGTGAATTTGGGACGAGTTGTAGGTGATGGAGAACACTGTGGGGGAAATGGAGAAACGGTCATATCAGGTCTGACAATATCCAGAGATACCAAGGAATGGAAATCTCGGCAGATGACCTCGGTGAGACCCATACTGGAGGCAGCAGACTCATTGGTCAAGGGCAATGCGCACAAGAAGAGCAGGGGCAACACACCTGTGACGGCTTTGTTCTGCTCCGCAATAGGGCCTACTTCCAGGCTTCTCACGGAAACTAGGACTAGTTTGCCGAAGGGTGATTAAATCGGCGAGGGAGGATTCAATGAAGCTCGTCCTCCCCTTAGGAATAAGAACACAAAGGCGGGAAAGTAGAGGACGTAAACAGATGCTACAACCTCATTTCTGATCGCTGCCAAGGAAGCTTCTTCCAAGGATTGGTAAAATGTCATGAGGACAATACCATCCTCCAAGAATGCCTATGGAAAATAATGTTGGAGCCCGGAACGCAGCTTTGAGTATTGGTGGTTGGTCCAATTTCACCATGGTAAATACCAAGCTATACATATAAAATGTTGGCTACCTGCTTTCCGGTAGGGGACATCAGTCACATTCTTGGTACACAGAACCCAAGCATTAATCTTGGACACGAGTTTGAAGTTCATTAATGCAATGAAGAGCAAATCCACAAACGTAGAGTTTCCGCTTGATGCTCAAACTGGTCCGAAAGAGGCTGAAGGCGCTCAGGCAGTCACCATATGATACTGTCTGTTAGTAATATCCCCTACACCTTTAACGGAACAAACGAAAGGAGGGAAAGATTGAGACGTGAATGGAACTGGTGGGTCTGTGTGAACTGGACACCGATAACCAGAGAATACAGAAGCGTGAAGAGACAAGACCCTTTGTTGATGAGAACATGGTTGCTGCTATACCACCAAATGCGTCAATTTTCAGCGAAATCGATTAGTAGTAGATCGAGTCTTTGAGGGAAACCTGGTTAGACGAAGTCTCACTATCAGACAAATACGGAATCGGAAAACGGATTGGAAAAAGTTTAACGAACCTTTTGGGAATAACCTAAAATTCTCTAGACGAATAAAGAGCTTTGGAAAGGCTTGTTCTATTGATGACATCTGCGATGCTGCAGGAGGGTATAGAGCAACTAAAGCGACTTTCAGGAAATATTGTAGACTAATATCGATGTCGATGTCGTGCTCTAGGCTACTTGCCTACCTCTAGGTACAAGGTTAAAGCAGTCTTCATATCGAAGTCTGAGAGAGAGAGCTTCAGATAGATCAGCTTAACATCATTCTGGGTGAAATGTCTGGACAGCGTGATCCAAAAATAGAGGATGGTCCTCAGAAAGACGAATACGCGATGGGGATGTTTGGGGATATTGAAGGGTTTTTTAGCTGTGTGCTTTTCCAAAAACTTTGTTATCGCCAGAAAGCATGGTGCCGATAATATTTTAGTTGAGTAGGTCTATGCTATACTACAGCAAGAGAGAGATGTTGTGTGCTGAAGTAGTGTTGATATCTACCTGATGACAAAAGCAACGAACGGGTGCTCCTAGTGCTGTGCGCTAGTTTCGTCGAGAATATTGATCGACTCATTGCTATATGAGTTGCACTGACGAAATTAGTGGATCAACAAAAACGACTCTTTTGTCAATCACCACGTGTTAGAATGTATAACTAACTGAATAATGCCTTTGATGCAGCCGCCGAATTGAAGTGAGGATATGGACCAGCTCCATTGTTTAGCCTAGCTCTCGAGTACGCAATAACAGAGATACTAATTGAAATAAAGACTAGTTTGTTCTATAAGTTTAAACAATTATGTCTTACGTAGGCGACAATAATGTTCTATCATGTTCACTGACATTCACTAAAAGATCCTGATATTCCTGAACCAAGAGGCCAAGCAGATAGTGCTACAAATCAATGCGATAGCGCAAACAAAACCTATGAGACAAATGAAAAAAATCTCGCAATATATAGAAAATACGACAAATTTGCTATTGATGGACAGAGGTAACTGGAGGTGCTGCCAGCAAGGACCCAAGTCCTGTGACGACGGCAACGAACTTACTTCCTAAAGATATATTAAAACAAAATAATTTGAACGTGGGTGGAAGAAGAAATTCCTTCTTTTGGATATAATTTTGATTTGAGTACGGAATGTACAGTATTTCGGGGGCCAATTGTCAGATTCTTCATTACAACATCTTCTCCACTCTACATCATTTAAAGTTCTCTGATGAAGTATGTGAGGTTTTCTGTAAAAGGAAATATCAAGAATTACAGCCAAATTACCCAGGTTAATCCAATGGTAATTTCATATGAAGCACTTCCACGAATTAAATGCATTGGGGCCCTCACGGCCGTAGGGAATGGTTTTTTCACATGTTGGCAAAGCTGCCGATAATTTTGACTTTTCCCTTTCAAATTAAGACCAAGTCGAGGTTAGTATGTTTAAAAAAAGGATCACCTCTTGCAAAAAATGTCTATCCAATATCCCACGAAATGCACACCGTCATCTGCTACCTTGTTACAAAGAGAAAAACTTCAGTTGAGATTTTCAATGAGGTTAAACCTGTTTCAATCTCCGCCAAAAAATTCAAAAACGCAATTTCAGCTAAAATATTAATGGCATCCGTGTTTTAAGATCATAGAAGAATAATTTTAATTAAATAACAGGGATACCATTAACGCGGCAAGATACCTAGACCCTAAACAAATGAAAGGGGCGATCCAAAATAAAAGGGGGATCATGCTGACGAAGGGGTAAAATTTTTTTCGAAGAGACATCAACAAATTGATTCCATTTTTTCAAGCCTGCACAGCTTGGACGTGCCTTGTGATTCTAAAAGAACCAGATCTAAAATATTCGAAGTAGATATAATTGCAACCCATACCTCGAAATATTCTGAATAGCCCGCGGTTAAGGGACGTTTCCCAACCTCACAAGATCAGAGCGATAAATCAATGTTACAAAGATAAGTGAATCACCTTAGTCCAGAAGTTCATTATCAATATTACAAGTAAAGCTTGGCTCATAGACAATTTATCGAAATTGTGCAATCTGGATGTTTCGCTTGTATGGCAGGCAGCAATTATATTCGAACAATGATCATGCCAAACCAATATACCGGGAGATACGTGAATATATGTCAGCCTTGTTATCAAGCATTTTCTGTGATAATTTCTGGAGGCGCTTGACTCCATTCACCTTGCCAACTGAGAGATATAGTCCAATCAATCGATAAAATTCGATGTTATCAGAACCAGTTTAATTTTTTTGATAGCTTTTCATTGGGAAGTTAGTAATTCGCAATTTTTTATTGGCTTCTCTCTGTACCGGCGACTATTAGAAACAGAAGCGATTAAATAAACAATTAAATTGTTAGAAATGGAAAGAAATTAAATAAATAAATGGTGGCTTTATTGCGTACTATTGAAGACGCCGATATATTCTTACGGTAGTTAGGAAAGTTAAGTGTGTATTCGGAGATTTCAGTTAATCCCGCTCGATTCGATTGATGATTTTCAGCAATTCTAATAAAGTAGGGTCTTTTGTTTTGGACTTAGAATTTTCCTTCGGACAAGAGGTTACTTCTGCCTCGTCTTCAATATTATCGGGGAAAGCTAGACTTCTTGCTTAATTTGATAATCGGTATTGGTGGCTCCAGATTCAAGTGAAGTGACGATAATAAGCGTTTGGATAACTATGTAGATGTAGATAGAGCTCTGGCTCTCAGAAGCTGAATGATATAACCTTATGGTGATATTCAACAGTGAATAACGCAAAGTACTTCGAGTAAGGTGGGAGGCGAACTTATTGCAAAATCTGAATGCCATCACATCTTCAAAAACTAATACGGCAACATTGGTAGGAAGCTATATTTGCATAACACTACTCACGATAAGATCAACTAAATGCAAAGAAAAAATATTTTTCAGAGAATTCTGGAATGTGCAGCCTTTATCAGGCATTCGGGCCTATGAACGGATGAATGCATTACTTTCTAACTGCGCTGATTTGGTAAATTTTTCGATGCGCACAGGGCTATGCGAGCCTAAGTGCCATAGAAAAACTTTCTCTCAGCGTCTCAAACACCAATATTGTTTTCCCAGACTGGTAGAACTACGAACATACAGATATGATCCCATTTAGTTAATATGTCTGCGAAATGCGGAAGCTACTTGACTATTTCAGAAGAAGCAAGTCACATTTTCGGGATTGACGTCAATAATTCAATGATCGATATCTCTCAAACACCCCATCTTTTTAATGTAAATTTATCCCCTGGTTTGCTTTCTAAGCCAGTTTTTTATGGACGCTCAAAAAAAAAAACAGTGGTGGTCTCTCTCTACTGAAAGTGGAAGATTTTAGTGTCTCTACCTAATTTCTCTACCATTTTCATATAAACGGCTGCTAGTCGGAAAAGTATAATATTTTGAGCTGTGCTTGATTAGTTTCTTTCAACAGAAAATCGGGCAAAAACTTTCTGAAAGACGAAACATCCACTTCTAGAAAATAGTCCGGTTCTGTATCACTTGATCAGGCATCAATAGAGTCGAGAGTTTAAATTCTTAAATTGTCCCAATGTCATCATTTTGCGGACATACACAGAAATCAATTAATAGCAGTACCAGTGATTGAAACAACAGAAGGAAAAGAATATAAAGGTAAGTTTTCCTGAAACTGAACTACAGCTTTGAAATATGTTATCCATTTATCGAACGAGTGCTCTGTAATATCAGCATCCTCACATTCCACAAATGAAGTGACAAGAAGCGAAAACAGCAACTACGGACCCCACAAAATGCCAGTATCTAAGCACCCAATGTGACGAAGACGAGAGGACTCTGCATTTCACATGCAATTGCTTGGCCTTCTCAGGCCTAAGATAAAAAAATCTTGGAATGGATTTTTCCACTTTCCGCCTCTGCAAAACCTTCTCATATTTCCAAAAGCTGCAAATAGAAAGCCGTTGAATAGACGGTTTAGGGAGTAGAGTAATTGTCCTAATAAAAGGCCTTAGTGTTTGGAGCTGCATGTTGCATCCAATCTCTAAACACATCCTAGCCTATTATTAACTATTAAGGTTTTCTTTTGCACAAAAAGGGCTGGCATAGAGCTTTGTCGAAATCATAAACTTATAGTGAATATATGGAATGAGATTGGCTAAGGATGGTCGGTATTATATTGTGGTGTACATCTTATAAAAAGCAATGATAAAAATGGCCACCGAAAACATTATTCAGAAATATCAAGGAGGCTTCAGATCAGAACGATCCACTACGCACCAGTGAAGCCGGCTATTGAAATATGTTAGCAATAAATCATCGCCTACTTCCTATCAACACTAGCCTTATAAGTGTGTCAGACAGACGGACGGATAGTCAGACACGAAACCGACTTTAGTGAGGTTTTATTTTACAGAAAACCTTAAAAATGAGAACTAAAATGTACCTTTTTTAATAATAGTTTGAATGGGTTACAGAATTATATCCTATATTATCACTTATACTGACGCCAAATCATACTTGTAGAATGAACTTAAAGGAAGTTAGAATAAATTTCCAAAATGTAATAATATAACATCTTTAACTTTATTTGGGCAGATATCTTCATAGGATGTATTTTGAAGCCTAGATGCATCAATGTGATTTTTTTCAGATTTTGCGGCTGAATAGGTTCTTTTGGGTCGCACATTTTGAACCTGGTTTCCAATATATGTCATCCAATATCAAAAATAGTAGTTTCGAAAGGTACTAATTGAGCCCATGACTTTATTCTGTGAAAAATGACTTACACTCCCCTTTTGTATGTATAGGGAGCCCCCATTAAAAACACCACAAACCACACCTTCTCAACAAATTTCATGACAATAGGTTGAGTTGCTCCACAATAAATCGGGTCTGAAGACAGACAAGCATCGAACCGATTTTAATAAAGTTTCGCATCACACGAAACCTTAAAAAGGAAGGTTAATAAAAACAGGCATCTTCTTAGTCTTTTATGGCTTCGGAGTCCGAAGTTGGACGAAAAAAGAGGTTGAGGACTTGAACCAAAATACATAAAAATTTAGGGAATTTAGGGAAATGCGTTTTTTAAGAAACGGTTTCTTTATCGAAATAGACAAACAGACTCCAATCATAAGTTCAAAATTTTGGGATAGCACTATTGACGTCTGGACACTGATTCGAAATAGTTTGCAGAGAGGGTTTACGTCCACCATATTGGAATGATGTTCGCAATACAGAGGAGCTAAAGGTGAGCCCAGATCACAATCGTCCCAAAAAAGAATGAGAATCCTTTACAGCACAATAGCTACAGACCAACTTCTATCTTCTTAATTTCTGCCAAAATCGTTGAACGGACCATCAAATCGATCAATGATGAGCACTTTGATGAGAGCAATACAATCCCAGGGTTTCCATTTGTTAAACGACGTCTTGCTCATAATTAACGACAAGAAACCTGTTTCTTTGATAAAACAAAAGGCATTTAACCTTGTATGGCACTACGGACTCGTCTTTAAGCTACTAGCATTCTTCACTCCCACTTACACCCCTGCAACTATTCATCTAGTGGATCGATATCTCTCGCGACTGAGATAGAGAGATTCCACCTCAAGAAAAAGCAGATCTTGAAGCTTATTCAAGATCGATTATATGAAGAACATATCAAATCAAATTGTATAGGAAGCTTTCAAAACATCGCGCATCGAAGTATCCGGTAGAGATCCTTGAAAGAGAAGGCGAACCCTCTAGTTGACAAGTGTTTAAGCATCGAGATCCGAGAAATTAAAGTAGTCTACTACATAAGCCAGTTCTCCCATGCACAAAACTCGCTTCTCTGATAGCCCGCCAAGAACACCCTTTCAAAAGATAAACTTCAGATCGCAACAGTGGCGGGTATTTATAAAGCGAGCATTCGCCTTGTGTTTACTTATGGACTTAAAAGCAAAATCAAAGATGAAAGGACGCAGTCCTTAGTGAATGCAGCATAGATATGAATTCAACGAAAAAAATCGCCCGGGATAAGGAACGAGGGCACAAAAATACGTTAGGGCAAAAGACCATTTCAAAAAAAAGCAATAGAGTGAATATATCAGGCAAGATTCACCACCATCATCAGAGTCACAAACAATTCGAAGCCACGTGCGAAGGACCTTCAAACAGGTCACCAAAGCGGCAAAACAAGTTCGATCGGCAAGTTTAAGAGGGAGTTAACGGGACGAAAGACTAGTTGAAAATAAGAACCAGAACAGGAGCAAACAAGAGCAATTATTAGTAACCAAGTAAGTGAAAGCCAAACGAGAAATGACATATTTCCAATGAAACGTGATATGAGAGTCAAAAAGGATAAATTTCTCTCTTGAAACAGAACAACATGGAACTGAAATAAACTTTTATGTAAAATGGTGGTAGAGGCTAGAAAATCTGCGACAAAAATATCGCAAAAGGACAGTATCATAAGGACAAATGGCACCAGCAAAGGACGACTCCCAAAAAAGGATGACTTGAAGAACTTCCAATAACTGTTACACTGTTAAGCTGCGGAAGCAAGATCCTTGCCTTCCGTTCTAGAACAGTACAGTCCATAGAAGGGCACCTACACTGAAAAAATACCCGTGAAACACCCAACGACTAATTTTTGAATGGTCAACACAACTCTTGAAATCGATGGCAAATGATCAAAAGACCAATCGAAACAAAGAGAGCCTCTCGACTCGATAGACCTATGACTGAGCATAATAGCGCCACCGATCAAGAAGAAAAAGACGATACACCGTACACGATACTGTTCGAATTCTCGGTTCAAACCAGAGAAGAAATGAAAACAAATTGTATAAATTGACCAGTAATCCCCGCGACATGGCAAGGCTGATCTTTATTGCATACGGTTTTGAAAGCCTTGGGGTACAACAGGAATGAAGGAGACGCTATGTCAGTTGGCTTAGTTAGTTAGTTTAGTTAACTGGGGAGAGCCGCAGCTCCGAGCACTCAGGCCATTATTAGGCCCATTGTACTATCCCCGTAAGTTGCCTATTCAATGGCTTCCCGCCTACGGTATTCGCAGGCTTTAGCGAATCTGAGAACATTTTCAAGAGGCAGAGAGTGTGCAGATTCTTCATTGGAGAAAACCTTGCCAAGGTGTCTTCGTCTGAGATCTGAGGATGCCGGACAGCTGCATAAAAAGTGCAGGGCTGTCTCCCCCTCCTCCTCACATTGGCTGCACACAGCCGAAACCACTACCACAATCTTTTCCATATGGTAGTTTAAGGGGCAGTGTCCCGTCAAAAGCCCTACTAGGGTTTTCATGTCTCATTTCTTAAGGGACAACAAAAATGCCGCTCTAGTGGCCCTAGGCTCCTTCACAAGGATTTTCGCTTGCCGGCAAGAGTCCAAATTTCTCAACTCGGTTGTGTGAATCTTTGCAATTTCACCCTTCAGAGTAGACTTGACAGTAGATGGTCAGATTCCAAGAGCTGGTTCTGACCCCACCATTGTGGATCCAGACCCTCGGCGAGCCAGTCTGTCAGCCTCCTCATTACCGGCGATGTTAGAGTGCCCCGGCACCCACATCAGGAATGTTTCATTCAGTCGGCCAAATTTCAGCAGCACCTGATGACAACTCCACACCAACTGGCTTGATATGTTGTAGCCATTTAGTGCTGATAATGCCGCCCGACTGTCGGAACAGATTCGAGTGGTGCGTCCCCTTCACTTTTGTGCAGACATTCTTCTGCTGCCAATGAAATGGCATACACCTCCGCCTGGAATATGGTCGTCATTTTTCCGAGGGGTCGGGCCAGTTCTATAATCGGATTCTCGGAGGATCCGATCCATCCTCCGTGACTGACCCGTCGGTGAAGATTATTAGGTCTGTAATCTGAAAAGACTCATGGCCATTTGTCGACCATTCTTCTCTTTCGGTGATTACGACAGTGTATGTCTTTTCAAAGACGAATCTGGAAACCATATGATCGGTCGGCATCAGGGCTACCGAATGTTTTTCAAGGAATTTCCAGATAGAGGCATGCCCGTTGGATTGGCTGCCTTTCCACGTCCCAATGGTATTGAGCCTATATGCGTCGTTGGCCGCTTTCCGCTTCACCTCCCAAGTGAATAGGGGGTAAATTTAGGATAGCTTCAAGTGCCGCAGTCGGCGTAGTACTCATTGTTCCAGTAATACTTAGGCAACCAAGTCTCTGAATCTGCCCTCGCAGCTTCCTGCTGTTAGTAAAGTTCAGTGTTCACCAAACGTTACATGCATACATCAAAATGGGTTTTATTATGGTTGTATACATCCAGAATATCCGTTTTGGTGAAAGTCCCCAGGTCTTACCTATCGCACTCCTACAGCACCAGAGCATTCTGCAGGATTTCTGATATTGTTCCTGGATATGATGCTTTCACGTTAACTTGGAGTCGAAATGTACTCCTAAGTACTTGACTGTTTGTGTCAGCTGGCTAGTGAACATAACTAGTCCAGTCTTCCTAGCGTTCACCGTGAGTCCATTGCAGAGGCACCAGCTGTGGATTATATGCAGAGTTGCATTCAGGCGGTCACATACTGTGTCCGCAAACTGGCCGGTAATTATTACGGCTAGGTCGTCCGCAAATGCTTGCGCGAAGTCTTTTTTGTCCTCCAGGAGCCACAGCAGGGTATCAACCACCAAGAGCCATAACAGTGTAGAGAGAACCCCTCCCTGAGATATCCTGCTTCAATAGACTTCTGGCCGACCGATATGTGGATTTTTCTTCACTCTAGCATGTGAAGGATCCAACTGGAAGCGGTTCGATTCCATGCTGTCTTGCCGCATCACAAATTGGCGCAAATCAGGCATAATTGAAGACACCTTCGATGTCCATGAATGCGCCTAAGGCGTATTCTTTTTCGGACATCGCCTTTTCAATTTTTGCCGTAAGTTCATGGAGTGCTGTCTCCGTGGATTTGCCTTTCTGGTAGGCGTGTTGCCTATGGTGAAGTGGCCATTTAGGAATGTGTGTATCCCTTATGAACCGATCTCAGTTGGCTTACTTGATTGATACAAATAACTCTGCGAACTCGGTAATAAATTCTTGAAATTTGCCTTTTCATATATAGGATTTGAGTCTAGCAGAAAATACCTACCTAATCAAAATTAATCAATTTTGTACTTTACGACAGTTCGACCTCAAACTGAGGAAAGGGTTGTGAGATACTCGAACAAAAACTAATTCATCTATAAAATCTGTGGGAAAATCAACGAGAAGGTGAATATTTATGGGTGCGCCAAGACAAGAGTCATGATTACACATGAGCCGCCATACAGCTTCCTGGGAATCAAATATTGCAATCAACTTTTAGGGAGCTCTTGAACCACTTGAAGGCACCATCGATACACAGTTGACGACCTGCCAGACAATTTCACTTGTTCATACAATGATCCACAGTCAGTTGAACACAAATATGAAGAAAAAAGTTCAGAACGTTATATATGTACAAAGAAACAAATATAAACCCTCAATTCATCGAAATCCAAATCAATGGAATCCAAGAACTCTATCAGAAATTCCAATAAAAGTGTCAATACAATTATCAGTAACACCGCACTTCGTCATATTCCTGAATGTGGGCAGAATCAAACATCTCGGAAATAATCAAGAAAATTTTCCACTACAAGGAAGACAGTGAGATTTCATTGCTCCACTTGCAGTTGTTCTGCAGAATTAGCTGAGGATTTGTGAGAAGAGAGTGGCAGCTTCTGGAGCATTTAGTCAGTGGAGACAGCGCATTCAAAGAACAGTGAGTGGATACCGACCCCAGCATTACGCATGCCTATACAGCTGTATGCCCCAAGGGAAAGTGAGTATGCTTGCATTTAAAGAATACCAAAAGATACTTATTTATCTAAAATTCAAGAAATACAAAGTACCAGATGATGATGTTGTTAATGTTTTCCGCCTAGGGCTATTCCCCTCTGCAACCGGACTTTTCTAACTTCACATGAAATACACTCGTTTTGCGTCCCACTAACGTGACAGTCACGGCGTACACGCGTCTTGGAAAAATGCGTCACTCTGGGCGCGATCGCACTGAAATAGCTGATCTTTTTCAGTTAAGCCGCTCTAGCCAAGCCTCATTAGAACGTCATGAGAGGCTACCGCTGCTACCGTAGTCAAAGTCTCGCACATTTTTCGCGCAACTTTTTTCACATGTGATCGTATTCACACTAAGTGATCAATGCAATGCTAATTTCCACGATCACCACTACACCACGAAAACCTCACCGCAAATTGACTTCATCACTCGAAACACACTCGCAGGGAAAACAAATAAATGGGAAACAAGAAAACTGGAAACAGTTCAAGAACAAAACTCAAACACTAGATAAGACCCTGTGCACTCTCAGTAACTTCAGCTACGCGATCAAAAAAATCAACGGAATTATCATCAGCGCGAAGAAGAAGAAATTCCCAACTGATAAAGGTTGTAAATAAGATGTTTTGTCGTCGACATAGTACTCGTTGTTGTTGCTCAGTAGATACGGTGGCAAGCGCCCCGAGTGCTCGGCTCAGACCTGATGTTATTATTATCAGAATGATCGCGCCGTCTCCGAACTAGTTTTTGTTCGCTCTCCCACTCGTCTGCGCTTCCTGCTTTTCAAATGAACCACCAATTCATGCTTTCCGCACGGACTGACTAACGCACGTATGAATTCCTAATTGGATCGCGCTGTTTTCTCTAAGATATAAGATACTAGCGGCAATCGCGATCTTTCAACTAATTGCGGTATCACTGCATGCCCACTTAGCACGAGACCTCGATTGGAAAAGCGCCGAATCGTCGAACTAGCAATTTCCGTCACTAATTCACGTTCTACAGCTGGGGGCGACCGATCAGTAGTAGCTCAACTTCAGATCGACTGAAGAACTCAACTAGCTGTTCCGAATCTGATCCATCTGCGGTAAAGCATAGTCCGGAGTGTACTATCTGTCGAAGTAGATTCGAATAGCGCGGAGACTATTATTCCGTTGCCGACGAGGTAATATCGCCGCTAGAGCACACATGCACATAGCATTATTCACGTTTTCCTACCCAAACAAACCACCCGCGGAAGCTTTTACTCCGAAAAACAGTTGGAGTCCACAGCGCAAAACAACCATCCGCGGAGCGTACTCGCAAGTCAACCAAATGACGGACAATTTGCTTGTACAGAGTAGTCCCCGAACTAAGGACAATGTTCAAGTATTTGAGCTCGATTCCAAGCAGCAGCGAATTCGCCCGTCTTCGCTCGGAAAGCATTCACTCCGAAAAGCTTCCATTCATCAAGATAAGACTGCGATTGCGCGCCAAAAGCCGGCTGGCTCCTCTTCCAACACTCGCCGGGGGATCCCATGCATTCGTAACGTAACGACAAACACGGGCGGTTAGCAAAATGTGCATATGTTGGCAAACACAGACTACTTGTGGGTGGTATTCCCCCGCGTGCTGACCAAACAACTTCCCAACATGCCAGAGTTAGTGCGGAGTTGGAGCGAACACTCCAGCGGAATGAGGAACTATCGCACCCACAGCGGCGCGTATATAATGGCCCCCGCCGGAAGTGGAACCAACCTTTATCGTTTTACACTATTTCAATAATTTCCAATTGAGTGGGTCAGGTTGATAACGTGTTTCTTAGCCGGAGTGTTTGGTCTTTGACCGCAAGACCGACCAAAAATGAAATCGATTCAATCAAAATTAATCCCGAGATATGGTTTACGGAGCGGGCGATGCTGATTTGATTCCACTTCAAATCCGGTAGTTTTCATTGTTTCCGAGATAAGCTTGCACTCATTACCGCGGTTGTAGGCTGTTATCGGTCAAATTGCCAAACCACTTGTTTTTTAAGTCAAGCCCACATTAAGCCGAACCTAATTCCGAAAAGATGCATTCACTTTATGTCTTCAGCATAAATCTGAATGGATTTCCTAGCATAATTCTTAGATTTACATAAATTTCAGAATTTTGGTAGACCTTTCTCCAAATCACAGACTTACGAGCGGTACAGTTTCAGTGTGTTTTCATGGTAAGGCGAGCAACTCAACAGAGTGGAAATTTGAAGGCCTGTTCTGTCCCAAAGAATCTGGCAGATATAATTTTCCGAGCTATGTGCATACCTGATATGAATGTCTAGATTGGGTTCGAAACGAAATCGCCTCAAAATAATATTGACTAGTGAACTAGACACAAGTGGGATTTCGGAGGTTCGGCGATTCAGGTATGAAAGATTTTGTGTATTTCATAGGTCAGAATATTTCTTACACCATCATTCCATTTGGACGCAGTTGATAGGCCATTGTATGTACATTTTATACCAGACAATTGACTTTAATATGATATTGGTATTCTATGCTGTGTCACCTACAGCAAATTGCCACAGACCACGTATTATAACTTTGTTAATTATAGTACGATTCCCATCAAACTTTTGAACGTCATTTTCCTCCATATCAAGGGCGGTAAGCGAGTGAGGGATCTTGTGCAATATCTAAAGCTCTGAAAGGCATGGTTCAAAGGAACTCTCTAAACATTCTGAAATATGGATAACGGGAGAAAGGTTGTTAAGTTGAGGGAGGGAAAAAATACGAGGAAAACCATCAAGCTACTGCTTCTGCGGCAACACAGTCAACACAAGTGATATCCGACATTTTACCCGCAGAAGTACAAGCTACCAAATGGGCACAAGAAAAGTAGACAGGACACCTAAGGAACCAACTGCTCACTTACTTTGAGGAAAGAGTATTGAAGCCTGGGTAGGGCCAAAATAATGCCAAAAAAGCTAGCGCCAGGAAGGTGGCCGATGCTGAGTTACCGTTAGTTTGTCAGTAATAACACGATTTGCACTAAACTTGAGGATATCATGCTTTATACTATAGCCTAAATTACCAGGCTTATGATTCTAGGATAAAGTTAAAGGAGGTTTTTTAGTGAATTTTCCCAAAACCTAGTAATATACTGTAATTAACTTGATTTGAGGGGGGTATTTTGAGGCCTGAACAACGTGTGGGATGAGCAAGCGGGTTCCCGGCCGTCGATATCCTTCAAGCGAGTGTCTCGGTGGTGCACAACTTGACCAGCATTCCATTTAATGCTACAAGTGTTTTAGATTTGAAGAAGGTGGTGTTCAAACGAAGCATAATTCTGCCAAGAATGCTAACAACAAAGGCAGAAAATGTGGGGGCCGAAAGGAGACGTCTGACCATAGAAAGCGAGTTCGACAATCGCTTCTGCTTAAGACGTGCTCCAAGACCAAGAAATACACTCATTCAGGAGAAGCTCATCAATTTTAAGAATTTCTCCAATGCCAAAGACGGCAAGAGAGAAAGCTCATAGAAGCTTAGTCAATGATAAAGGTGATGGAGCCTGTAAAATGAGTCATCATCATCAACGGCGCAACAACCGGTATTCGGTCTAGGCCTGCCTTAATAAGGAACTCCAGACATCCCGGTTTTGCGCCGAGGTCCACCGATTCGATATCCCTAAAAGCTCTTAGGCAGGGTTTGCCTCGTCTTCTTTTTCTTCCATAGATATTGCCCTTATAGACTTTCTGGGTGGGATCATTCTCATCCATATGGATCAAGTGACCTGCCCACCGTAACCTATTGAGCCGAATTTTATCCACAACCGGACGGTCATTGTATCGCTCATAGATTTCGTCATTGTGTAGGCTACCGAATCGTCCATCCTCATGTAGGGGGCCGAAAATTCTTCGGAGGATTCTTCTCTAAAACGCGGCCAAGCGTTCGCAATTTTTCTTGCTAAGAACGCAAGTCTCCGAGGTATACATGAGAACTGACAAGATCATTGTCTACAGTAAGAGCTTTGACTCTATGGTGAGACATTTCGAGCGGAACAGTTTTTCCAAGCTGAAATAGGCTCTGTTGGCTGACAACAACCGTGCGTGGATTTCATCATCGTAGCTGTTGTCAATTGTCAACGGTCTCAAAGTTGTATTCTCCTATCCTTATTTTTCTTCGTGTTTGACCAGTGCGGTTTGATGTTGTTGGTTGATTCGTCTTCGGTGCTGACGTTGCCACCATATATTTTGTCTTGCCTTCATTGATGTGCAGCCCAAGATGTCGCGCCGCCTGCTCGATCTGGATGAAGGCAGTTTGTACGTCTCGGCTGGTTCTTCCCGTGATGTCGATATCGTCAGCATAGGCCAGTAGTTGGGTGGACTTGAAGACGATCGTAACTCCTGCATTTGCCTCAGCATCACGGATCACTTTCTCGAGGGGCAGGTTAAATAGGACGCATGATAGCGCATCCCCTTGTCGTAGACCGTTGTTGATGTCGAATGGTCTTGAGAGTGATATTGGTCAGGGTCAGCCTAGTCAGTCTTATTAATTTGGTCGGGATACCGAATTCTCTCATGGCCGTGTACAGTTTTACCCTGGCTATGCTATCATAGGCTGCTTTAAAGTCGATGAATAGATGGTGCAACTGGTGTCCATATTCCAACATTCCATCGCTTGCCACAGAGAGAAAATCTGATCAGCAGATTTGCCTGGAGTGAAGCCTCTTTAGTATGGGCCAATGATCTTCTGGGCGTATGGGTCTACCCGGCCTAGCAAGATAGTGGAGAATATCTTATAGATGGTACTCAGCAACGTGACACCTCTATAATTGCTGCACTGTGTGATATCTCCCTTTTTATGTATGAGATAGATAATGCCTCGTTGCCGATCGTCAGGCATTGATTCGCTGTCCCATACCTTGCGCACAAGTTGATGAACCACTTGGTGTAACTGGTCGCCTCCATATTTAACCAAGTCGGCTGTAATTCCATCGGCTCCTGGCGACTTATGATTTTTTAGCCGATGAATTGCACGGACTATTTCTCCTAGCCTTGGTGGTGGCAGTATTTGTCCGTCGTCTTCAGTTGGCGGGACCTCCAACTCGCAGATGTTCTGGTTGTTCAGTAGGTCATCAAAGTATTCAACCCATCGCTCTAATATGCCCATTCTGTCGGAAATCAGATTTCCCTCTTTGTCTCGGAATGAATGAGCATCGTGGTGTATAAGGCTTCATCCTGCTGATTTGTTGGTAAAACTTCCGCGCGTGGTGCGGTTGCTCTCTGTACTTTTCTAGTTCACAGACTTGTTGGTTCTCCCAGGGTTCCTTTTTCCGTCTGTGAAGTCGCTTCTCCGCTCGGCGGAGTTCGTGATAAGTCTCTGCGCGTGCTCGCGTTCTTTGAGAATGCAACGTTACTCGGTATGCGGCATTCTTCCGTTCCGTTGCTAGCTTACATTCATGTCAAATCAGCCGTTCCGACTCCTTTTGCGGCTGGGGCCACGTATGTTTGTGGCCGTATCCATGATAACGTTCTTCAGGTGATTGTGAAGATCATTTGTTGATGCTTCATCTCCAGGTCCTCTGTTGACTGCGGTTACTGCGGGATCCATTTCTCTCTTATGAGTGTCGCGGAGGACTGTGTTGTGGATGGCTTCAGTGTTCACTCTCACCTGATTGTCAGAGGGGATTCTAGGTGGTACTGTTCTTCCAGCTCGGAGCACCATGCAAACGTGATAGTGATCCGAGCCTATACCGGCTTCCCTATATGTTCTGACATTCATCAAGGCTGAGAGGTGGCGGCGTTCGATCAACACGTGGTCAATTTGATTGAAAGTGGTCCCGTCTGGAGAGGCCCACGTATGTTTGTGGACCGCTTTCCGCGCAAACCAGGTACTTCTAACAACCATTTCGTGTGACCCTGCTAATTGAATAATCCGCAATCCATTGTTTTTTCGTATAAGCTACTGGAGCCAACGTATCGCCTAAATACGGGCTCTTTCCCTACTTGGCTGTTAAAATGATTTTGATATCATATCTGGGACAGGCTTCGAGGCTTCGTTCTACTGTCTCGTAGAAGGTATCCTTCTCCGACTCCGCAGTCTCCTCTGTAGGGGCGTGGACGTTAATGAGGCCGGGTTCGTCGTTGTAAGATCCATCCTGTCCGAAGCTCCTTTCGTGGCATCATAACATCGGTTTTCCATGTAGGGTTGTCAGCCCTACCCGAGGCTCCTTTCGTGGCTTCGTAACATGAGTAATCCGGCCGAAAGTGGAGCCCTTATCCAGAAGAACTGGTTTTTATGCAGTTTGGGACTAAAATAGTTGAGCTGTCCGAATTTGTCACGTACAAAATGTGCACCAAGCTATTTAGAACATGATGAGCGTCATCGGGGTGCTCTATAACAGGTCGCAGGTGGAAGGAAGAAGACCCGAGGGAAATTCGAAACCTGCCGCCCCAACAGTGACATCAAAGCGCAAGGCCAGCGAGTTCCGGACAATCAAAAGAGTGCCAGGTGCGAGGGGAACTTTTAAGGAATAAACAAGCACTTAAAAAGAAAAAAACACGTCAGGAAACACAACGACAAGCGGAACTAAAAGTTCAGAAGGGGGAAACATATGTTATACCCAAAGTAGAAGTGTCGGCTAGCGAAGCGAGACCAGAAGAAAATCAAAACGGTTGAAAAAAACCAAAGGTGGGAATTCGTCCAGAAGCAATTGTAATCTCTAGCAAGGGAAATCTATCGTATGCGGAGATACCAAAAAAGGTCAAAGCTGACCCCGACCTAAGAAGCGTAAGCGCAAATGTCAGCAAAATCCGAAAAACTCAGAAAGTGAAACTCTTGTTTGAACTTAAAAAATCCACTATAGAGAAAACTGATGGCTTTCGCAACCAAGTTATAAACTCGCTTCGAGAGAATGTCACCTTCCTCAGATTCCTAAAAACATGAGATCTATATGCAGTGGAAGGACCTCGATAAGGTGATATCCAGAGAAGAAATTTGCACTACCTTGAAACAATAATTCAAGTTGGACGAATTCGGTGAAGAATTCAAGGTGACTCTGAGAAAATTTTATGGCAGTACTCAAACGGCTACAATGCGACTGTCAGTGAAGGCCACGTAGAAGTTGTCGGCCGTAGAACAAGTTCAAATTGGATGAATTACTTGCGGTGTAACGGAACAGATCTTTCTAAAGAAGTGCTCCAATTTCCTGATGTTTGGACACTTTCCGAAACCATGTACCGGCGGCATCGTTCGCTCTGAACAATGCAGAACATGTGGGGTAAATGCCATATTACCAAGGAATACAATAGGGATCCCAAATGCTTATTGTGCGAAGAAAATAGGGGACAGAATAACCGGGATATCGCCAGAAGTAGTTAATATTTGGATTTTAGGAACGCGTTGACTGCACTGTAAAAATGAAGTTTATTCAAATAAATCTCAATCATTGTACTCATGATTTATTTGAACAAACAAACATGACCTTAAATGGAGATTGCCATCGTAAGTGAACCATACAGGAATCTTCACGGGAACGTATGGATCACAGAGTCGACGGAGTGGCGATATGGGCTTGCGGTAGGCACCTATACAATGCACCATGAGTCAGTCGGCCAGTAGCAACCTTGTTCATAACCTAAGGAAGAAGATGATTGCCGATGATTTTAATACGTTGGCCCTTGAATGGCGGAGCAGTGAGAATAACGCAACGGGTCGAAGTCTATTAAAGGCTTCTCGGCAGTTAGACCTAGTTCTGGCCAATGAAGGAAATCGTACAGCTGACATTTCTTAGTCCTGCATTGGTGAGTTGTATGTCTTGGCATTAGCGAGGCGTTAGGGAGGACTATACCCACAGTGATCACTGGGTTCGAACTATGAAGACACCTACATCGTAGGAAAACTACATGCCCAAAGCCGAAGAGGACATCAGGTTGGTCTACAAAAGCACCAGAAACTCACTCGGCTAGACTAAGCTACTAGCGCTGGCATCCGCCCGAAAAGAGCCAAGGAGATCTACATTCCTCAACAACTGGTGGAATAGTGAACTAGCCGGCCTTCGATCAAGCTGCCACCGAGCCAGAGGGCGGTAAGTAGGATCGATCAGATGCAAAAAGAGCATGCATATAAGGAAGCCCGCAAAAATCTTAAGCTGGCCAACCAGTGAAATGTTTGCTGGAGGAGGGTTTTAAGGAGGGCTATTCTGAGGCGGATGCCTGTAGAATTGTGATCATGTGCCCTATCCTCTTATTGAAAATCATCCAGGGTTATTCTCGCAACAAGAGAGTGGCACCGAGACTTTTCAGAGTTTTCAGAATTCCAGCAGTAAGCACATACGTTGGAGATCTGCAGCAGGATAGGTGATAACAAAGTTCCGAGTCGTGAAGGAGTACCAAATAGGACGGATAAGCTCACGGTGAAATCCAAACCGGACAGTTTCGTTGATTTGTTCGAAGCGTGCATGCCCGAGGGGATATTCCTTACCACATAGAAATGACAGAAGTTCATACTGTTGTCCTATAGATGTTTTAGTGGGTAAAATGACGCACAGGGAAAAAATGAGGAACTGTCCCGAAGCGATTATTTCTAGCTTGCATACTATTATATTCAAGGAAAGGCCACCGAATTTTAACAGGATCAACAAAAACTAAATGCATAAAATCTCTGTTCTGTGCAAAGTCCTAGACGAGGTTACTTTGAAGCAAGAAAACTGCTGTTTAAGTTAGAGTCCCTTATGGTGGTGCATCATATTTAGACATCCGGGTAGTAGTACGCTCCTGGACGTTGGTAAGGTTCGTATTGAAGCAGACCTTTTTGAAAAGATGCCTCAAATGTTTTTTGTTCGGACATGTGGCGTGGGCGTGTACAACAGCCTCTAATCGATTTGATCTGATGTAGAAGAGGCCGAAGAAAAGGCTCATGTATACTGATATTGGTTAGTGTCTTGAGTGCAAAAAGACCTTAACTACGGTGGAAAAATGAGGACGATTCAAATGGCTCTTAACCAATTCAGAATTACTCAACACGTTGCAGATTGAGGTGAAGCGACGTTGTGGGCTTACGGCAATCAAGCGATACAGTCTGTAACTTGATTTATATAAGCAGAAATAGACGGCAGATACTTCGCCTATAGTTGCTCAAACTGACTGACTTCAAGAACAAGTTGGCCTTGGATGCAAAAGGACCGAAACCAAGATTCATTGCGGTGACTGGGGAAGTTAACTAATGAGTGCAAGAACTTGTTGTTTTTTGAGGTCTTCACGCAATTACTCATCATATTGGTCAACAATATTTATCAACCGAAAAGCAGGATCCTGCTCGTTTGTGAATCTGCCTATCATTAGCCTTTCCCACAACGATTGACGAAGGTGCAAGAATAAAAGATACTTCAGGGTGATCTTCGAAAGCAATTGACGAGCGAACATTTACGGGAGAGGCTACGGAGGAGTCTTCCCTACCATGAAGGGCATTGGAATTCATCAATTCCAGGACGTTGTACTTTCTCCCGTATAAAGCCCAATTGTTAGTGGAACAATAAATTTTCTGATTCTTAATCGGCATGAAGCAGTGAATAGCACTGTGCTAGCTAAGGAAAGCTACAAGTTAGCTACATAGTGAAGGAAGGGAAATGCTTTAAACAATTATGCATAGATGTGAATATTAACCCATGAGGAAGCCCCTACAGGAATGTAATAAGATTCAAAGGTCAGACAGGTGTTCTGATCACCCCGTAAAAATTGTTCAGAGTTTATTTACTCAGCAGCACAGTCCGGGTAATGGTCTCTAGGGACCTTTAGACATGGCAATGATACCCATAATACTGACGAAAGAAGTGCTGGATATTTGCAGTACACTGGGAGATAGAAAAGAACCGGGCTTTTACGACATACCAAACAGACTCCTGTGAAGTCCATTCTTCACATATTTGTGGAGCTATTTGAGGCATGCTCGGAGGATGCCCAAAGGCTACTGTTTCTGCCTATAGCTGGCAAACTTTCTGTTGAACCATCCTCGTACAAACCTATGTAACCTATGGTGAAAATACTAGAGCGAATAATGTATAACAGATTACTCTGGAGGGCTCATTAGACCGAAAATTCATATAGCCAGATCAGCTATTGTCGTGATCAAACTGAAATGATAGTACTAACAAGTACTGTACAGTGAATAGCCCATCCAACTAAGCCAATTGGAATCCAGAAAGGAGGACGTTTGGTATGCTCAGTCACTTGGTCCCGCTTATCGATAGCTATTTAATAGGGTGAACGATTTTGGTATGATTCATAGGACCCTGTAGTGACATCACGTTTGAGGAATATCATATACCCAATGATTAAAAAGTACCGCGCGGACATCGATTTTTGAAGTGAATAATGACCCGACTTTCATGGAACTCATAATTATGGTGATGAGGCGTGGATTCACGAGTTTAAACATATAGACAAGTCAACAACCGTCCGAGTGATGCTCCGAAGATGAGCCGCACAAAAGACTGAATGCGGGGAGGGAGCTAAAGGCCTACCAACGGTGCATGGACGAGTGAGTGAACCACTGGCATATGTGGTGACGCTTGAGATAAATTTTATTTTCAAGGAGTATGCAGTGAGTACAAGAGTGAGGAACTATATCATCCCTTCAAAACCTGCAATCAATGTTGAATTGCCCAATTTGATAATTACGCACCTTTGTTAGGGTTATCTTCGTTAATTCAATTGTATTTTGATGAGTTCAAGCGAAACTTTGGCCAGAAATTATTGGTTGTCACTAAAAGTGGCGAAAACTAAGCGAGTAGCAAACCAAACCACCATGCATGCCGATCAAAAAGAATAGGAACAGGCTTGCGCCGTAAATAAAAGCCATATGGGCTGCAATTACCTGTTTCGATATCCTAGCAGTCCTATCCTGGTTAAGCGATTATTAAACTTCCAAAGAAGGCCACTTGCCTTGACTGCAATAGTTAAAAGGGTATTTTTACTGAGTTGTGAAGTTAAGCAGGAGTAGTCGTGATATAATCAACATTTTTCTTTTGAAGATTGCTTACCTCACTATAGTAGAAAAGCACGGCAAGAACGAGAAGAAAAGATGAAGATAAACTGCAACAAACTCCCAGCCAAGGTGTGACGTCTTTTACAAGGGTAGGTGGGATTAAAGGACCAGGCAGCCACCCACAGAGATCGATTTCATTTCCACTTAAAACTTAAAGCTATGGCAAAAACAAAAGGTAAATTTCAATTTCCACGATCGAATTCTCTGTCCCAAGGCTATTGGGACACATCTGCGGCCAATAAATCGTCATTTCCCCTGTTTTTCATGGTGATTTTGAAAATCCTCGAAGCTATACGACTTATATGATGGTCAAATTGATCATAAGAGGCTAACAGGCAGATTCTTTAATACGCTGTTTGTTTTGTGGCGAGGATGAAGTTATCGAACATTCTAAATAGCTTTGCGTCAGAATAGTGTCTAAGGTCAAACTGACAGGTTCGCACTTTTGGAATCGAGTGGGACAGTCAATGGATGTTATCAGCAATGAATGACAATACCATATTAAGACGTTTGGTCTTGTGCTGTTAAAACTGGGTCGACTGTACGAAACGATTCTGACTAGCATTACTGGTAACAAAGAGATTAACAGATAGGTACGCCAAAAGCCGGATCCGTAAATAGTAACACCAACGCAGAGAAAGCGTCTATTCTTAAGGTTATGCTAAAAGTGTGAGTTCGTGGCAGTTAGCGAAAATCTAGGTGGAACAGTCTAAAGAGTCTAATTTTAATTGTCTTTAAAGATGTAGCTCATAAAAATTTTAGTAGAGCTTTTCAGCGTCATCGCTCCTTAAAGTAGTTCTTCAAGGGACTCATGCAGGAAGGTTGTGGATGCATTCCACATGCAGCTTTCCGGCTTTATTTTTACCTTTATATTTTTGTTTTTTTTATGTGGAGAGGTAAGATAAGTATAACAAAAGCGGAACCACTTCAGAATATACTCTATATGAGAGGTGGACAAATTCATAAATATGATATGCGACGCTACAATTTTCTACGCATTTACATTATAGCAAGAAACAAAACGCTTTTCGGAATTAGGAAATTTAACGTGGGAACTTTTCCATAGGTCAAAAGAGAAACCAGAACATCGGAGACAGGAGGAAGAATACCGGCTTCATCGAACTAGCCTTAAAAAAGCCATACTACAAACGAACCAAGATTCCTACAGCAAGCTGTACCTTGAGACTAATAAAAACTCGAGGGGATTACGAAGCTGTAATGAATAAGATTCATGACGAAAAATAACATGCCGGCTGTTCCTGTCGAAAATAATTGCAGCGTTTTCTGTGAGCAACTCTGAAGGAAGGTAGACGATTCAAAAGGATGCCTTTTCAATTCCTGGGGTTACGGAAGAGAAACTACTAAAGATCTGCGAACCAACAAAGCTTTGAAGTTGTCTGCTAAAACTAGACTCCAATAGTTCATAAACACATTTCAATCGCACACGGTAGAAGGAATGACTTCAGCCCAATAGAAGACACAGAAGTTGGTTGTGATATCAAAGTCTAAACGCTACCCGGCTTCTATTTTCATACCACCTTACCTGGCTTTCATATACTATGGGGAAGATGTTCGAGAAGGTGATATTCAAAAAGCCACCTTGTTTCAACAAGCTAGTAGGTGGTTTGGGGTTGGCCGTGACTATGTATCACAATGGGATGACTTTTAGCAAGCAAACTAATAAGCGCTGCACAGTGGTTATGATAGATGTTCAGAATGTCCTGAATTTGATTAATGTAAGTTGGATTAACAGTACCTTAGTTGAATTGGGTGTTTGTGGCTACTTACTTCGGTTAACTGAGAGTTACCTTTCAAGAAGGCTTCTCTGGTATGAGATGAGCTACGGGCCTAAAAAATTATATTGTGACAGTAGATGTTCCTCAAGGTTCCATATTGGGGCCCCTGCTATGGAATATCATGGAGTGCATGATCTTCGCGTGCCCGAGCAGGCAACGTTGGTCGGTTGTACAGACTATTTACCGGTTGCGAAGCACCTCGAGGGTGGGGAAATATGGAAGTAAAACAAACCTTTTATGTCATCAAAGCTAGATATGCCGGGTTGGTAATAATGAGGTCGACTCCAAATCGATCATTAGATACCTGGGGTTGATAGACTCTGCCATCTTGAGCTTTAACGGCGCTTAGACTAAAGACGCAACTTCTACCTAGCGGATGTAGTGGACGACGCTGCAAATAAATCAAAGCAAAGTGAGTTTTGCATACCGCCCTATCGCGTTGATAGTGCCCAGCGCGAATAAGATGCTTTCGAGTGACCTTTTAGCAAACAAGGTGTACCATCACTACCGAAGAAAAAGAGCAAATCCATCCGGAGCGACTCCGCATTGATTCGCTGCCCATATCGTGAGCATATGTTGATGAACCACTTGGTGTAATTGGTTGCCTCCATATTTAACCAATTTGGCTGTAACTCTATCGGGTAATGGCGACTTAAGGGTTTAAAGCCGATGAATTGCACGCAGTTTCTTTTATACTTGGTTGTTCGTCTTCTTCAGTTGGCGGGACCTCTAACTCGGCGATGTTCTGGTTGTTGAGCAGTTCATCAGAATAGGTCTTATCCTGCTGACTTCTAAGTAAAACGTCCGCGCCTGGTGCGGTTGCTCCCTGTACTTTTCCAGTTCACAGACCTGTTGGTTCTCCCTGGCTTCCTTTTTCCGTCTGTGAAGTCGCTTCTCCGCTCGCCGGAGTTCATGGTAAGTCTCCGCGCGTGCCCTCGTTCTTTGAGAATGCAACAATACTCGGTATGCAGCATTGTTCTGTTCCGTTGCTAGCTTACATTCATCGTGGAAGCAGCGGTTCCGACCCTTTTTTCGACTGGGGTCAAGTATGTTTGTGGCCGTATTTATGATAACGTTCTTCAGGTAATTGTGAAGATCATTTGTTGATGCTTCATCTCCAGGATCTCTGTTAACTGCGGTTATTGTGGCATCAATTTCCCCTTTATAGGTGTTGTGGAGGGCTGTGCTGTGGATGGCTTCAATGTTAACTCTCACCTGATTGTCAAAGGGGATTCTGGGTGGTGTTGTTATTCGATCTCGGAGCACCATGCCAACGAGATAGTGATCCGAGTCTATATTGGCTCCCCTATATGTTCAATCAGCACGTGGTCAATTTAGCTGAAAGTGGTTCCATCTGGAGAGGCCCACGTATGTTTGTGGAGTGCTTTCCGCGTAAACAGACTTTTTAAACTCATATGGTGTCCCTTACAGGAAATATTTCCATCGTCTTACGGGAAATAGTTCCATCGTTTCCCGGGAGTAAAATATTTTTTATTACCCGATATACACGAAGCGGAGGGGATGATTTAAAACGCCATTAATGTAGATATTGGGCTCACAACCCATCAGAATGAGATTATCATAAACACCACAATAGTCACAATCGGTCGCATGCAGGTTTGTAACGTGACGATAGAGACCAGAGTGCTCCCCATAATGTAATACTTCACGGTATTTCAGCGAGTGTATTGCAGAAAAGTGGGGGTAGTTTTGATGTATAAGAATTTCACACACTGCTGGAACCTATCCTGAAAGCACGTATCACATGAGACTATACAGCCTGTTGGGTTTCATTTATTTGGTAACGTGCACCACTTGACCAAGTTGCGATATTCAATTCAGTGCGCGCTGCAAATTCTGACCTAAGATCAATCAAAGTTCGATCTATCGCTTGTCATCACTAAATATCTTAAACAACAACAGCAACAATTCTTCGCCAGTACTTAGGCAAGTCTTCAACCGAAATAAATTGACACTCACCCTTGAGTGATCAATTAAACTTATTGAACACAAATTTCATTTCGATAGGTTGTTCTTGAGAAGTTAGGAAGTTACATACAGTACATGTTTTTAGTCTTTGAAACGAATTTTCCTGGCATCATAGCAAAACGCATGCCCACAGTATGTCTGTAGACCAAGATCCATCTTTTTATAATAATGTCAAGTTTAAATAACCCAACTTGTACGCTCAAGATTCTTTCACTTTCCACTTTCACTTCTTCTTTGGATCATTCAAGAAAACATTCTCGGTAGATGAGTGAATGTGCTGATGCCAACATATTTGTGCATTTCCTACTTTTCATATTATAATTTTAAGCGAAATGTCTGTTATTCACTTTCACTGTTTGATTTTATTATTAACACGCTCTTTTCTGCCGATTTAGATCTTCAATTCTCGGATCAATTTTTTCGTCTTTAAGATAGTTGTTCGAGGTTGATGGAACTTCGTTTTACTTTTTCTTCCACTAATTTTTCCCATTTTATACCAATGCCAGAAATTCTAAGACTTTCCCCTGGCTCAGTAAAAACCATGCTTCTCCAGTCTTCGGCTCGCTGCATAAGGCGTTTCCAACGACAATATTACGATGAAATCTATGAGCAATACCGCGAATGACAATCATTGATAAAATCAGGCTAAATAAATTGCGATGGCGTTGACGTTTGACGACAAGAGTAACAAAAAGTAAATCAACGAATTTGGTAGGGGATGAGAGTTACGGAGTTTTCGATTGTGGTAGGCCCAGGCCGCATACTGTTCTGGAATGGAAGTCTTTTCTCTAACAAATTGCTACCGAAGATGAGGAATGGAATGAACATGCAAAAAAGCGGAAGGATATATATGGGATCAGGAAAGTATAGAATATTATGAGCTTCTAATTCCAGCCAATGCGATAACTGTACATTGCGGCCGACAACAATTAATCAACTGCAACGAGACACCGAAAGAAAGGTGTCAAGATCGGCTAATAGAAATGGTAAAGTAATGCACCTACTTCACCCTAGCATGTTGACTCTGCCAGGAAATCGCACAAGGTAACCAAAATTCAACTCAAGCAGAATCCAGAGGATGGTCGACAGTTGTCAAGAGGGAAACTCCAGTACAATAAGTTTCACATCAGAAGGCTTTTTTCAATAAGGTGACGACAAGTCATCTACAGATGACATGGAGATGAAATTCTTGGAGATGGTGGCTAACTACCTGTTGGATCATACCTTATAAGAGCCAGAACCCTGTCGTTGACGATTAAAATCGTCCGGGGGCATTACGAGTATATTACACGGGATTGCCTGGTACTGTATGTAACTAAGATGAACGAGATTCCCAGGCGGTATATTGGCAGAATTTGGCTACCGAGAGTCAATACCGATAGAGTAAAGCAAATTCCGGTATCGATGCAGATTACTTGTTCTAAGGGATATCGATTAGGGACAGTGTTCAGGTAAGGAAGTAAGCAGCCACTTCCAAAACCAGTGCTGCTGAAGACAGTGCGAATTACCCTTCAGATAGAAATAGATTATAGACATATGTACCTCTCGTTCAGGAGCTTTGAGTGAGTTAGTTTTCAATGTAAATATATATTTCGCGAGCAACGTACCCCCTTCATCATTACAGATGCCCTTTGGAAGCTCCCTTCCTGCTCGGCTACCATACTGAATATACAGTAACGTGCAGAACATGCGGTTCAGTCCAACAGTGAGAATCAGGATGCTGAGAACGAAGCCTTATGGACACAGAAACAACCTAATATGCAATTATCGGGCTCTAGCGAAAGCCAGAAAATGGAAGATGAGTAGGGCTTCCCTGAAAGATCAAACAGATAACTCTAAAAATAAGATCACGGAAATATCAACTTATCTGAACGCTACCAATTGGTGTAGGGAGTCACAATCAGGAGTCATATCACAATGGATATGTGGTTCAAGAGCGGCTCGATTGTGGTAAATGAGCCTATATACGCGAAGAACTGCCAACCAGAAATGGGCATAGGACAACACAGTTGGCAGATAAACGAACGTCAATCTTTGAATGGCAAACGCAGACCATTGCGCGTATTCCTTGTCGATGGATACCGATAGCAACTGAAATTTTCGAGGAAAAGTATCATTGAAGGAACTGGAATTCAATGAGCAGATGCATACAGCATATTTCGACATAATTACGGTTTGGCGGCGCGATGGTGGAGGGATAGAGCGTAAGCCTCTCCAGCTTGTTGCTCTGAGGCCGAATCCCAGCTGTCATGGATGTCTATGTTTGTCTCGCTGCTGTGAGCTTATCATTTGCACAGCGTATGTATGATGATAGTAGAACTGAAGCACAATCTGACTATGTGGATGCTCTATATTCCACTAAGAAGTGAACAGGAAACACCACGGTTGAAGCGATGGACGAGTATCAACTATAATGTCAACACGAACTGCAACGAGTCGAACCAGCGAAGAAGGAGTCCAACTCCCAGGTCATTCGAAATGATGGACAACGGGGTATGCCAAAAAACACGGTAGCGGAAAACAAAGGCCTTACCAGCCAACTTCTGATACACAGTTCATTGTTGACTATGAAACTCGCGGATATCACCAACTCACTCGAAAATTGTGGTCAAAATAGGCGACTTTTGAAAGAACGAACAACGTTTGGCAATTGACTGCTCAGTCTCCGCAATATAACATTACTATTATAGCTTTGGGAACTATTTCGATAAACGATTTAGCCTTTCCATCTTCGCTTCACAGACGGGAAAGCTGCGAAGAAGAAGGGCGGAACGAGGGACAACTCATGACGAAAGAACCGCAAGACCAAAGGGATGCTTCTGCATTGGATCTGCAATTATGGAGTAGCTAGACTCTCTATTTAAAAACGAGACATAGGTGGGAATGGATGTATTAACTCCCCCAGGGAATTTTCAAAGTCATACATTACGATCACGGAAACCTTGAGAGATATAAAACAAAGTGGTAATCAAAGGGTGTGCAGAGCGTGCGGCTACAAGGAAAACTATGTTCCATTCGCGGAACTCACGACTCCAAAGATCGCCATCCACGATTAGTGACGCTCCAGTTGACCAGTGTTCGGAACATGAATGGAATCCTGCGGATCTGTCAGTTTGTTCAAGCGGCCGATTATTGAAAAGCCTGGCCAGAAAGGAAATAATTACAACCGGTACGTGTGTGCGTTGGTGCGACCTATCCACGGTCGTGGCACAGGCTGTTTAGGCAACAAGCAAGAATTTCATGTGCACCTTCATCGTTGTAAAACGTTTTTTATAAATGCTCAAACACAAAAGTATCTCTGCTTTGCGTCTCAACGCCTTTCACGGCCAGAGTAGTCCGACTTGCCAGTACGTGAATGGTGTTTTCAGTTTAATAGGTGGTCGGATGGACTGAGGACTGTTCAGGTATGGCTGACAGAACAGCCTGACTATGAATGGATGGCTTAAGGATAATATTGTTGATTATTATTATTACTCTATAGATGAGAAAAATGCGTTACCTTATAAAAAGTTGATTGAGGAATTCAAATATCTGCCATCTGTCCTTAATAACAAATGCTTGCGCATAGAAAGAAAATTGGAAAAAGCACAGACATTAAAAAAAGATCTGGTATCACGAAAAAAACGATGAAGCTGTCCTAAAGCAGAATTTGTACCTCGGGAAACTGGCTAGAAACTCCAGTGGAAGCAAATATGGAATTTCCCCGGAAAGATAACACGTGATAATGAGGATACTTCTAACTGCGAACGTTAGGATGGGATTCAGGATCTTTTATCCTTAGATTGACAATATCACCTTTAACAAATAAAAGTTGTTGGTTCACGATTCCTTATGCACTTCAAAACAATACTGGAAGTCTCAATAGTAGTAAATACTTGTCTTGAGGAAGAAAGCAGTCCTTGGGATGGTTTTGTGGCCACTCCCCATACTCATGATAAACTTTATGAAAAGGAAACAATTTATCTCTAATATTCTACAGAATCTAACAAAGCTACTTAACAAACAGAAAACAATAGATGAAGTCGATATAATAAATGTCAACATCATCGAAAACATTCACCCTTTCTCCGTGGTAATGTCAATCTCATCTTTCTATTCAAATTCAGTTACCAGCAAAACATTTCGATTATAATCATCATCATGTACAATGACAACAATAAATTTTATCAGTCATTCGGGTCAAGGTTCATTTCTCTGGGAGTTCAACTTGCTCATCCTTTCTCTTCAGTCATTAGGACTGAAATCTGTAATGTAATGAGCAAAGATGAACGCGGCGTGATCCAACCGAATTTCAAGATGGAAAGTAAGTAGTCATCAAATTTAAAAGGATATTTTCGTTTAGATAAATTATCTTACTGCGAAGAAAATGCTGATACTGTTTAAAGGGAAGGGGAAAGCATCTACGCCGAGAAGTCAAAAAGTCATGAACTTAACTCCTCGGCGGCATATGTTGATTTAGGCTCAGCAACTGGTGCTGATGAGAAAATCATACTGAAAGGATTTCCCTTCAAGAAGTGCTAAAAAAATAAGATGAAATTCTTTTGATTTCCATTCCAACTCTTTTGCCTATAAACAATTTAAATCTGAAGTGGACTCAATTCTGGTCTAGAAACATTGAAATATGAAGAAACCATGAGTCACTAAATTAGTAACAATTCGAAAACAATAAGGGCAAGGCTATTATAGTATACTAGAGGGGCGGGCACCGGTACGACAGAAAAGATACTTAATCGATTTATGAAAAATCTGAACTCGAACAAAAATGGGGATAACATAAATTTTGGATTCGCAATATTCAGACATTGTTTAGTAAAGCTAGCACCAATTTTAAGTGTTTGGACAATATTTTATCCTAAACTTTCTAACTGGGCACAGGGCACCGAGGGCTGATCAAAACACAAAGACGCAAGTAACGCAAAAAAGCTTCTGGAAGTTCTGTGGAGGGACTAAACGAACCGCAGACCTATAGAGGCTCCACGAGATTTTAGCCAAGGGTAGACCAATATCCTTCGTCTCTTTCAAAAGGAAAAATGGGCATTTACCAAGAATTAAGAGAGTAAAGTGTATCTATTCCACAAAACTCATTTCTCAGGGGAGTACAATTAATGAAGAGGTGAGAGTTTTTAAACTATTACGTCCAAGAAATAAATCCTTTGAATCAATGGCTAAACAGAAGGATATATTTCAGTCGGAAGTACATATACAACAAAGATAGGTATGCCTACCATACCCTCAAAAGGAGCCAAATTAAATTAACAACGAGGTGTTAATTAAGGCACTCAGGTTCAAGGTGATGGATCTACGCTATTACGGGAATATTATGATAAATTGTCTACGTTTGGTTCGTACAACAGGGTTTGAATTATGGGCCATATTGAGTGAGGAGCCAATGGAGCAGTGGATGGGCATAGAAGAAAGGGAGCAGGAACGCCATTTTGTGGACCAGAACCGTTCAGTGGAAATGCGGTTTCATGGTCATTACCCTCAAGAAAAAGGAGTAACGAATGAGGGAGTTATACTGGACGAACGTACAAAAAATGGAAGAGTCCAGAGTAGTCATAGAGAAATATGAATCGAAAACCTCGCAGAATTACTAAACCTCGCCAAATAGTAGGAATAAGCACCGAAGGCTTACCTGTGAAAGCAAGACTAAAACATCTGGTAATAGAAAAATCCTAAAATTGTTGTCAGTTATAAAACTGCTTTTAGGAATGTCCAATCATAGAATCCATTATTAAACAGAGAATACTAGAGGTTAACTATCCTGGAGCTCTTGCACGCTATTAAAGAAAAGTGGGCATTTAAGTTTAACCTGAGCAAGCTTTTCCGATTTTTTTCCCTCACGTGCGGTATTTCAACAGTGCACCTAAAATATACAGTTTTCCATTAACATCAAAATACATTGCGAACTTTTCCGATGCTTCCGAAATTCGGATTTTGTCATACTCATATATGCATTTACAACGGGGTAGTGAGAAGAGAAAAATCCTCACATTTCCGAATAACATCGAAGACGCAGGTTAGTACAGGCAATAAACCCTTGTGCAACCACGTTCAGGATTCCTCCGGTCTGCAAGCTTATTATAATCTTTTCATAGAGCCACTACTCTTCAATAATCCAGACGACACCGGACATCGTTCCTATTAACCACTTCTAAACAAAACATTAGAAGACACGGTTTGGTATCATTGAATAACCACAACCCGATGATTTTCATTACAATATTTGATAAAACGATAAATAATGGAAATAACCAATGAGTTTCTATGATGAGAAACACTTACAACATATCCTTCGAGATAAGTCAACTTACCTGAAAGAAAGAAAAGAACATATTAGTTAACCAATTTTGCAACATATAATAGATAAAGTTATTTTCTCTCAGTAAGTTTAGCAATTCTTAGTCGCATTAATTCAAATCCACCAAGTTAAATAAAACACAAAAAATCTTCATCCCACGGAACCTGCAGGCAGAACGCTAACTGTGACATTTCGGTAAAGACTAACAGTATCTTAACTAACGGATGTTTTCAACATAAAGTAGAAAGATGCTTTCTATGAGAAAACGCAGGCTGTCCAAGAGGCGCTGCCTGAAGGTCACATTTTGATCATGATTTGAGATTTGAATACTAAGGTAGCCTTTGACAACACTTTAAGGACCACGCCAAATTCACATTCTAGAACTTTCGCAATCGCTATCATCGAAAACAGAGCTTCTCATAAATCGTCATGTATAACTGACATCTGTTTTAGAAGAAACCATCACTTAATAATCGCATTCCTGAGTACGGATGTTACGTCGTAGCGATGTAGAGATTCAGCTCGCCAAAGTAAACACAATTTTCTCACATTTCCTATCAATATTGTTTTTTTTTTCTTGGTGGGTAAAGTAGATCTTTTTACGCAATGAGTGTTGGGCTCCCGCAACAGGTCACCATCGTACTACCAACTTAACACCTCCCCTGCATAAAAGAACTAGCCTGAAGCCACTTGACACATTACTTCGGGCTAGCCCTCCTGTTCTCCCGGCTTAGGGGCCTTCAAGTCAGGGAGCTCCTTTCTGCCAAGGCTCCTCATCATCTTTCTGATAACGTTGTCTGGGGAAACCCCCCATAAACTTGTTGATGAATCACATCCCATCAGAGATCGCTGATGACTGATGACGTGATAGCACGGATCATGGACCTGGGCCAAATGGCTCTGGATTCGGAAAGAAAGGCAAGTAGATTCGAACTCAAGATAAGCACCAACAATACCAAGGTTCTCAGTCCTAAGGATATCACACCCTTTCTATCTACAATAAGGGCAGAATATCGAATGCATTAAGCAATTGGTATATCTAGGTAGCGTGATTTCTGTCACCAGCGGCATCTAACCGGATGTCTTTCGAGGCGTTACCAGATCCACTTTCTCTCTCTTCTGTTCTATGTTAATTTTTTTTCTGTGTCATTATATTGGAGTACCACAAGCAAAGTAACCCCCCAAAGTAACTCAGAAGCTCCAACCGTTCATCAAAACTTGTCTGCAACGTATCAGAGCAATAGAGTAGGAGTGCGGGTGTCTAGGGAAAGGAAGGAGGAAGGAGTTGAACCGCATTTGAGCGAACCGTGATCAATGGTAGGTAGGCGCGGTTGACGCGCAATGCCACACCAAGATGTTAAAGGCAACTATATACATTTCAGCTTCTTACGCTGCTTTGCTCTGCCTTGGGAGCAGCGTAATTGAAGGCGGCTGCTATGTGCTGTTCCTTTCTTTGGATAGATTCATAAACACGACATGAGCATGAATTATACTGAGGACGAAACCACCTAATTCAGGCGTAAGCATACTTTTTTAAGGTTTTGTATGAAACAAAACCCTATTAAATTCAGCTTAATATCTGTCTGTCCGTCCACAGTCTATCTGTCTGTCTGCCACACTCATTTTCTCAGAAACAATTACATCTATTGATACGAAATTTGGTGGAAACTGTGATTCCCCTTGCACGTAGTGAGTAGGATCGTTATAGGTTGAGTGCAAAAAGGGTGTGTATTTTTTTTTGTCTGGTATAGTCATGTGGTCTCGAGAGGCGCATTCCAAAGTTGGGGTCATTTTTGACATTTGATCCAAGGATGAAAAGTGATAATTTCTTTCAAGGGCCCATTCTGAATTACTCAACCAAAAAATATGGAAAGAATCACGAAGCTGCCACTATATGGTGTCTAGGCCTCCACATTAGTATTAGTATTATTAGTAAATGTTTGAGAAATCGACTAGAAAGCCCCTTTAAATTTATTCTAGAATCAAAAGTTCTGCAGCAATATAGGTTCTAACATAGTTATAATATGCCCAATTTGACTTTTGTGAACATTTACTTTAATATAGGATATTGTCACTAAAACGAATAGTCTGACAAACTAAATGCATAAGCATTACGAGCTGACTACAAATGGGATAAATGCGTACTCAAATATTCTTATATAAAAAGTTGGTTGTTTAGCGCAAAACAGATGTCCATCGAACAAAAGAAAATGGAAAAAGTTTCTCCTACCAAATGATTCAGTCACCTGATAACCTGTCAAACTGAGAATCTTGTTTACATTAGTAATCATATTCTTTTTCTGGCTTCCAGAACAGGAGCGTAATGGTGCTAAAGTCCAGGAGCAATTTGGTGTCTAGAATAATCTGAACATCTCCACCTGGATGCTGTTAGAGAACGAAGCAGAAAAAAAAGCCGCTTGGCCGGCAACTTTCCTCACTATCGGCGTTCCTGAGCCAGATATTAAAAAGTTTCCGGAACAAGCGAGCTGCCAACTCTACTACGGGCTTGGGACCGTCATATTGCAAGTGTCGGCTTCTAAAACCATCGGATGCGGAGCAAACGACATTTTCATCTGAATAGTAGATGAGGTGCCATATCTCTTAAATAAATTTGCAGCACTCTAAAGCCACGACTGCATTTATCAGTCGTTCGGATCAATAGCTGCAAGACATGTATATAGCTCATAAAAGAACCATAGGTTTATGGGGAAATTAGGGGCTTCAGACATGCTGTGATTTCGTAATGTGCATGGATCCATCTTCGCCTACTCCATTTTGGCATCCACGTAAGGCAGATTGGGTAACGTACAAGACAAAGCCGAGTGCCCGAGTTAGGGTCCTTTGAAGACGTATCAAATATAATGCTGGAATTGAGAAACCCAGGTGATCACAAATAGCATAAGAGAAGCTTCCGAAGAGAACTGCCCACTTAAAACGCCAAAGAAAAGTAAAACACCATGGTGGAACATGGATTTGGCAAAACACAGGAGGCAAGGGTCGTTCTCAACGGAGTTCTAAAGTCTGATTTAGCCGTTGGCTGGAATCGATACAAAAAGGCTCAAAAAGCTCCAAAAAGGAGCATAAGGTCCGCTTAACTGTCATCATGGAGAGGCTTTTGCGAAGAGACCAACTCTCATGAGGCAACCTCAAAGCTGAAGCGGATTGTTGTCAAAGAACGTAGCCAGCAGCTGAGTTATCTACGTTTACAGAGCCGGAGGTACCCAGAAAGTGATGAAGAAATGGCAAACCATCAAGCAAATGGTGCACTCCCCAGGCAGCATCCAAAATGTCATCTCGGAGCTGACAGATGCATACAGCCCGTAAACGAAACATTGGACTCTGGCAAAGTAGAATCACTGGAACGAGTGAAATGGGCATTTAACTCGTTTCATAGATATATCTTCTGCAGGTCCGGACGGCATTATTCCTGTTCTAGTAATAGAGGGAATGGACGCCCTGAGCCTATATATTCGGAACATATGCTTGGCTAGCACACGCTTATATTATAATTATAATATTTATTCCCAAACCAAAAAGCTTCTGACCGATCAGCCTAACTTTATTTCTACTAAAAAGATTAGAAAAACTAGAAGATCGGTTCATTGGAGATATAAACATTCGTAGGTGGCCACTTCACCATAGGCAACACGCCTACCAGAAAGGCAAATCCACGGAGACAGCACTCCATGAACTTACGGCAAAAATTGAGAAGGCGATGTCCGATGGAGAATACACCTTAAGCGCATTCAAGGACTTCGAAGGCGCCTTTAATTATGCCTCATTCGCAGCTATTTGTCACGCGGCTAGACAGCATGAAATCGATCCACTGTTAATTAGTTGGATTTTCCACATGATAGAATAGAAAAAAATTCACATATTGGTTGGACAGAAGTCCATTGAGGCGGGATGTCTTAGGGATTCCCTCATTTCTATTATGGCCCCTGGTTATGGACACCTTGCAATGACTCTTCGAGGATACAAAGGCCTTCGCACAAGTGTTTGCGGATGATCTAGCCGTATCGGCGAGCGAGCACAGTATATAACCGCTCGAATGCAACATTGCATGTAGTCCACAGTTGGTGCTACGGTAATGAACTCAAGGTGACCACTAGGAAGACTGGACTAGTTATGTTCACCAGGAACAGGCAGCTACGCGTCACCCATCTTAGCTGGGGTGGAAATCCAGTTGGTACAAACAGTCAAATATTTAGTAATACATTTCGACTACAAGTTAACGTAGAAGCACCATATCCAGGAACAATACCACAAATCCTGCAGAGCTGCGATAGGTAAGACTTGAGGACATTCACAAAAACGGATTCATTGGATGTATACATCCATAATAAAATATATTTTGATGTGTACATGCACCGTCTGGTGGCCGAAGCAGAACTTTGCTAACAGCAAGAAATTGCTGATGCAGATTCAGAGGCTCGGTTGCCTAAGTATTACTGGAGCAATGAGTACGCCGACCACGGCACTCGAGGGTAACTTAAATCTACCCGCTGTTCGTTTGGAGGTGGAAAGCAGCGTGGAAAGATGGTAAGTCATACGGCTATGTGTCCATTTGGAAACTCCTTGGGAAACATCAGATGGCTCTGATGTCTGCGGCTCTAATGGCTGCCAGCTTCGATGCCTCGTGGAAAAGTGTTAACCGAAGAAGAAAAAAGCTAATTTGCCGGAATGGGAAATTCGGGCTGCACAATGAGAGCGATGTTGAGGGAAATTGGTAGATCCGACGAAGTTGCGTGGAATTTCTTTAGATTAAAGAGGAAATACGGTACAAAAAAGCATCCGCGTGGAAATGAAAGAAATTGGGGAAAGAGAAACGGCCCTGATTAAGGAGGAAGCTACTAGAAATACACTTTAGTTCGCCCAAGGTCGGGTCGAAATTACTTCTTCCTATTAAAAAGGGAGCAGATTTTGCATGCTGATAACAGCATTAAATATAAAAGGCCTGCTAAATCGCCTCATTTAATAATTGGATTGAGGTAGAATGATGTCACTCACTGTATGCGTGAGCGTTCACATTCCCACCTTCCCACCAAATTTGACATCAATGGCTATAGCGGTTTCCGGGAAAAATGCGTGTGACAGACATACCAACAGTTAACCGACTTCAATAAGGTTTTGTTTTACAGAAAACCTTAAAAATGAAGCTCCTCGAATGAGTCGCAGTGTTATGGTTTGGGTAAGCGTCGACAGGGAATCGTACCCACCAAAATGAACTCAGTATTTGATGCTGCGCTTCTGGATCAGAATAATAACATTGACTGGACTTTCACAATATGACAACGCCGCGGTTGACCCTTCTGGAGAAATCATTTTTAAAGTAAAAACCAATAAAAATTTTGTAGTAGCAACATCGAAGTCCTGATCTTAACCCCATAGAGAATCGATGGGGGTCCATAAAGGATCTATGGAGGATACTTGCAAGGAAAGTTGCAAATGAACGCCAATTTAGCTCCGTACTAGAATTAAAGAAAAAAGCTGTAGAATGCTGGGACCAAATCGAAGAAAATACTTTAAAAAATTTAATAGCTTCAACGCCAAATCGAATATTTGAAGTTATAAAGTATAATGGCGGCAAACAAAATATTAGTAACTTAGTCAATATGCGTTTATTTATTTCAATAGACTAAAGAGAGCATAGAATATATATAGAAATTGGGCAAGAAAAATTTATTTTTTATTAATTTAAAAAGAACGAAGATGTATTCTGTTAATTCCTTTTTATTATTCTAAACTTAAATAAAGATACATTTACTATCATGTAAGCTTTATATTCCTCAAGGCTTCTATATAATCACAACGAGTAATGTATGGGGTACGTATATAGAGATTGCAGTCACTGTTCTCCATTTAATCTCCAAAAGAGGAGAATGGCCGATAAATGGTCACCAGTCTTTTCGGTCTACGGACTTAATAATCTTCTCCGACGAGTCAGTCATGGAAGACGGATCGGGCGCAGGGGTGTTCTCGGGAGATCCTATTATGGAACTGGCTCGACTGCTCAGAAAAATGACGAGCATTTTCCAGGCGGAGATGTATACCATTTCATTGGCAGCAGAAGAATGTTTGTGAAAAACACTGGACGGGTCACACCATTCGAATCTGCTCTAACAATTGAGCAACATTATCAGGACCAAACAGCAACAACATATCAAGCCAGTTGGTGTGCAGTGTTCATCATGTGCTGCTGAAACTGGAGGAATTTTAACTTCTGTTGGTAAGCGAAAAACTTTGTAAATAAACCCAGGGCCTTTGCCCCTTAAGAAGTGGGACATGAAAATCCTAGTAAGGCTTTTCAAGGGACGCTGCTCCTTAAATTATCACATGGAAGAAATTGGAATGGTGGACTCGGCTATATGCAGCCAATGTGAGGAGGAGGAAGAGATGGCCCTGCACTTCGTATGGAGCTGCCCGGCCTCCTCAGCCCTCAGAAGATACCTTGGTAAGGTTTTCTTCAACGAAGAGTCAGAGCATTATCTGTATCTGAAAAATGTTAGTTCGAGAAAGCATCAGGTAATACGGTGGCCCTAACAAAGGTCTAAGTGCTTGGAGTTGCGGCTTCCCCCCTAAACTAAACTAACTAATCATATGCAACCACACTCTGCTTGTGTCGTTTTCTAAATTCGGAACCATTCGTTAAATGTCAATGAGAAGGAGAGCATGCAGATGTCCTCCGGCCAAAGCTTCGTGGCGAATATCACCAATAACAAGAAGAAATAATGTCGATACATGCACTCCTATTAGTCTCTGCCTCGATCTTTGAATTCCTCCTGGACATCACCTCGATGCAGCATGACCCATTTCGTGCAAAGAACAGCGTGAAAAGGGTACAGGTTTTTCAGAAAGTTTTTGGGGAAGAAAGAAAGGAGTTGAAGCATATTATCAGGAATCGACAATAATGGTGAGTAGGTGTGTTCGTGAAAGAAATTATCACTTTCCCCTCATCCCCTTCATCCCCATTTACATCAAATGTCAAAAATTAGGCCTGCTTTATCCCACAACAAGAAGACTACAAACAGATTGTATGGCAGAAAAAAATGGTTGCACACATTTGAGTGTCTACGGTGTGTGCGCGAGAAAAATTCTGGGCATTAGCTCTGGTGTTATTGCCGTGTATGTGACGCAGTGCACTAGTGTGTGGTCACACATTGTACAGTTTTTTGTGACTTGCTACATGGAATGGAGAAACATACACAAGGAAACCATTTAGGCGCCATGCAATAGATAAACCAGAAGGCCGATCGCTCAGTTAGCTACCTCGTCCTCGCCCAAATACGCAATGACATTCAGTGCCTCCTAGACACTTGACTTGCTCCTCCTTTGTTTAATTTTTACACTTTAGATCTACTTTTCCCATGTATGAGGACCCGCATTAAACTGAGTGTAGAGCGATGTCATTTACGTTATGCGAGGGGATTCACAGTTCCCACCTTTCCGCCAAATTTCGAATCAATAGGAGCAACCGTCTCTGAGAAAATGGGTGTGACAGACAAATGGACGAGCAGTCAGGAAACGGATTTTTTTTTCACAAAAAACCTTAAAAAGCAATAGAATGATAAAATTTATAGATCTCTGGTTGACATTTCGGTATAAACTATAGGAAGTAAGGCAGCAGCACGAATAGAAAATCAAACTCTGGGGCAGTCAAATTTTCGGTCAGATCATGTATATTGTAAATACAGTTATGTATCACTGCAGTTACATTAAATCGTCCTCTCTCATGCCCTAGATTTAAAGAGAATTATAAATAAATTTCCCTGAATATATCACATCTTTCCTCTATTTACAAGGATTCAACGCGTAGCTGATGAACCACAACAAATGAACAGCCCTTTTTAAAAAAATTACGCCAATAATGATTAACCCATAAATTTCCGATTCAATCATTAACGTAACTCCCAAACTAATTTGCACCAAAAATCAAATTTACCGAGGATGACCCATCACATACTTTTCAGAGCGCATTAAGTCCATAATCATCGTGTGTCGTAATAGAAAAGATGAAGACATAAAACTTTCTCTACAACACATTTCCCTGACAAATTATCACCGATTTGTTCTTGTCAAAGCGGCTCTCGTAATGTTCGTTTTGTCACTTGATTCCACTCTTTGGAAACCAGTTTGTCTCTGATTCAACTCAACACGGCCGTTGTCAGCTTCCCAAATCTGAATCAATCTTTCCCTTTATTCCAACGCGGAGTGAGAGCCGTTACAAAATAAGTTTTATGTGGATTTATTATTTTTTGTCTCTTCTTTGTTATTTATTACTAAAAAGACGAGTTCTTGCTAAAGCTACTGTGGACATTCCAGAGTGAAAGCAATAAATCTGGTGGCCACACATTTATTTCCAACTTTCTCCAGTATTGAAGGTCAGTTGTCTCCGAGTCGGGAACTCTTCCGAAGGGATTTTTCCCTTTTTTGGGACGAAAGTGATTTATTTGGGGCCTTATTATAAATTTCAAAACAAATATTCAAATACAGTCTGGACCTCAATCTACAGCTACCAACTTATCCTTGTGGAAACTGTTTCGAAATAAATCCGAACGAATTCAACTGATCCGTCCAATATCCTCTTTTGCAAAGTCAATGATTTATTTGAACTGACGATAATAGCATAATCCAATTGAATGGACTCCGCGTTGGAACCGCAGTTTAACCAGCTGAAGGAAGTCATAGAATTAAACTACATCGTCTCCTCGTTTCAAAGCCAACGCACCCACATGCTCTGTCCTATCCAATCGGCAAACCAAAGAGCTACTCTCCCATTTGCAATTCGAATCGCTAACTTCTATCTACCCCCAATAAGCATTTTTATCACTTTCAGGAACGGAATCCAACAGTGTTATGTGACTTCCCAAGCTAAAATATGTTTGCAGGACCGCATATTGCCAAACTAGAAATTAATACAGACCAGACCAGACTGGACTAGACGTAACAATTGTAATTTAAGTGAATGCGACGGTGACGAGGACAACGACAACAGCAACAAGACGACAACCATTACAGATGTAGGGTTGCAGAATTTAAATCATTGCCATGGCATTAGTTGTACACAATCGGCTCCGAAGCCTTCATAAGGGTCGATAGACCCGAAGGACATGGTAAAGTACAGCAGCGATTCGTTCCCTGAGACTATCCTTCCACACTTGACTGACCGCTGAAATAGCCGTGGAGCGTGAGGATTTAAGTCACCCCCTGTGGCGGTTATACCGTTTCAAAACAAATGGACAGACTGCATCAGACTGGAACCCAAACTAGCAATTTATCTGCGTCTCTGTCGCCAAATTGGTTGACCAGAATTCGAAGTTGAAGGCCATAAGGCTAAAGTACCTTCTGATCCACTTTGGTATTATACCTTGAACAATATGGAGGATGTATCGGCCCGAGTCATCCTTCCCACCTGCACTACCTCGTTTCAGTCTATCGAAGGATTACCCATTCACCTCCTCGCTCCCTGCATTTGCAGAAACACTTTTGTAATGGCTGCATCTATTATGGAGCAAGCATTGTCCACTTAAGTTCGTGACCGACCTCTTCAAGCTGAGACAGTCCACCGACCCACCCCATGTTCACACGCGAATTTCTATCTAATGCGTGCAAGTACCACCTGCAATGGTAGGGTGAAATAGCTCCCGCCAACTACTATGTTCGAGTCGGCGTAAGGAGCATTTTCTTTGTTAAATCGACTGAACTCTAATCACTTGATTATGTTCGGAATTTTCCGTGGGAAATTTACAGTCAGCGGGGATTCTTTGTAAAAGGATTGCTTACTCAGATAAAATCAATAATTCTCGCTTCTTTCCTTGTGGGTGAAAGTCACTAAAAATATTCAAGGGGACGAGATCAGCTTCTTAACATTAAATGTCAGGTGAGGGGTAGAACTTGATACAGAAGAGCTAATAGGAACATTGTTCTTGGGAGGACAGAAAGCGCTTTATGAAATATTTAGCGAGAAAGTCAGACTGGACTCATGGAACTTCCTGAGAAACGAAGTAAAACAATTACTTGGAAGAATAACTTTGCGTTCAATGATGGGAAATTCGATAGAAACCTCTTTCAATTAGCGAATAATGCAATAACCTATAAATTCGAAGTGTCCTTTGCACTGAAGACGCCATTGCGTCCCTATTATTATGAGGAAGGTGTTCAGTGGTACCTAGGAGAACAGGATTAGAACTGACCTTGGAAGGAAAGAAACAAACAAATTCTTGGCGCGTGCACTCAATCTAAAGTACATGAGCCATCAAACAAAATTATACGAAAAAGAAGAGAATCTGACTCCAGAGAGGAAACGTCGCCTTCAAGCAAAAACAAATACGATTACAAAAACCACTTTCAATTTTTAACTAAGCCCTGGACCCTCGTCAAACTTTTCCAATGGTCGTCAACCAAATCGATATCGAATGCGGACAACAGAATTCTTGAGGCAATAAAAGTGATGGACTTTTAGGGAATTTTCTATGAGGGATGAATATTGAAATCATTTCTTGATTTTGGTTTACTCCGGAAATGATGCATGGGAAATGAACGGAGGCAGAAAATGTCGGGAACGAAGGGGAGTTCCTTCTATAGACAGAACAGGGCAGAGGAAACAATCAAAGTCATCTTTCTAGAATAGCGGTTGGTGAGATTGACAGCTACAACGGATAATGTAAAGGTAGGAAGCATGAGATCACTGTAGTGCGCTGAGGGTTTGAGTTTTAGTAAGAAAAGCCACCATGATTTACTAATGATACTGCACTACCGGCCAAAAAGAACTTCCCCGAAAACTGCACAAGTCAGAAACTTGCCGTTTTTATTTTCATATTGTATCTTTGTTTAATATTTCAGACCATCTACCTTACTATAAAACTGACCCTAAGACGTCAAACTTAGCTTATATAGGGTGTTCAAATAGAAATGGTAGTTTTCCCAGGTAAGTTTCAGCAGCTGTCAAAATTACTAATGATTTTCAGCTATCAAAATATTCAGTAAGTTTTGTTAGCTCATCATGAATGCGAAACGATGCAGCTTATAGGAGGATAACTATTAAAACAAGTCGGGAAACCGGAAGTTGGACGCTTCAGGTTTTGTGCATTTCTTATATGAGTGGTCATTTGTGCCAAGTTTGTAATATGTATGTCTATATTTTGACAGTCTTGTTTTGTTTTGTTTTTAAAATCATTTTTATTTTTAAGAAATAGGTAACAATAGTATATAGATTGGAAAAATGAACAATAAAAAACAATCTTTTAAAATAACAAAAATAACTTAAATCTAATGGCCACTGTGGGCTCTCAAAATTTTTGAATAACGATTTACAGACAGAGAAGAGAAACAGTAAGAAATGAAAATCTAATTTTACAATAAGTTGTCGGGAAATGGTCAAAAACCCGACAGAATTCACTTGGCCTTAGTGGCAAATAAAGAAATATAAAAGTAATAATAAATATTTGATCGCTTCAAAAGATACTTTTAACTTAAATTATTGTTCTTAAAACTATCATAATTATATATTTTATATTACACATTTTTTCTTTTTTTTTACAATAACATCCATACAAAAAAAAAAAAGAATAACAACGTATGTATTTATAAGTTACAACTGGAGACAAAATCAGCACCCGTTCAATGTGTACATTTTTACAAAGCCCCACCAAGAAACAAATGGCAGAACAGAGCACGGCCACCGCTAACCGGCATCCCGCAGCCACCAGTACCAAGATTTCTCTTTTTCATCCCGCTTAATGTCAATTGCTCTCGCTCTGGAGTATCTCCAGTCGAATCCCGGAGCCCCCACTGTCAAATTCGGGGGGTATTCTATCCTTTTGTCCGTGGCCCGTCTATGTATATGATACATAACCGGATCACCGGCAGAATCAAGAATTAGACCATTCCTGTCAAGATACACGAACGCTTCGGGAGGAATGAAGCCTGTCGTGAGAGTTTTCTCGAAATACCCATCATTTGGGTAGAACGGCTGCGAAACCCAAGGGTTCTCACCATGCGAAGCAGATCGCACTATATGATTCCGAATTAATCTGACGATAACTGTATCGATTCTTGGCACAGCAGCAGCTGCATACATCACTTCATTAGTTACATAGTGCTCATAGTTTGACGAAGCAGTCCTATTAAGCCCCGTGCAAGCACGTAGACATTTCCTTTCAAAGATCCTTATTTTCTCCATTTGGCTAGCACTCAAATTAAACCAGATAGCACACCCGTAGGTAAGCCCCGGTCTAACCAAAGTAAGATAGCAAATAATCTTAACCTTCCGGCTAAGATGTGGAGCATAAAAGAGTCTTCGAAGAGACATGAATGCCTTGCGAGCGCTTTCTAGCGCGACTTTAACGTGCTCGTTAAATTGGAGACGCTCGTCAAGACGCACACCCAGGTATCTAACGCACTTCTTATGAGGAATGCGCTCTGAACTATCCTCGTTCGCGACAATGTGGAAATCTCTCCAATTCCTTTTCAAGTTCCTACTGGCATACGCCAAGGAATTTCGAAACAGAATCGTTTCACACTTTTGCGCATTGATTTTCATCCGCCAACTGTTCGTGAAGAACTTAATATCATTGAACATCTTCTGAAGTTCAACTTGCACCTCAGTTACCTTCTTGTGCGCCGTGTAGGCTATCAGATCGTCAGCAAAGGCAACCAACGACCTTTTAGGAGATTTATTCAAATCGAAAGAATTGAGCAATTCGCCGACAAATACCGCAAAAAGTGTAGGCGCAGTCACTGTCCCTTGCTGTAATCCATTCAGAACATGAAATTCTCTGTTAGTAGTGAGATTTCCGTCCGTAATGACAAAGCACTTGTCATACAGCATACTACACATCATCGCTACGAGGTGACTGGGAAACTCATTCTTCAGGAGCCTGAAAATCAGTCCATCCCACCAGACGGTATCAAAGGCTTTCTCCATGTCTATAAGGCAAGCGCCTACGCACTCACCATTGTTAATCCGCCAGCAAATATCAGACGTTACCTTCGTTATTGCATGTATTGTCGAATGTCCAGATCGAAATCCGAATTGCGCGTTCGGCAATAATTCCTTCTTCTTCATATGCCCGTTCAAGGCTTTCAATACCAAAACCTCAAACACCTTGCTGATGTTAGGCAGCAAACTGATTGGGCGGTAGCTTTGAGGGCTGGATGAATCCTTCCCTCTCTTTAAAATCGGGAATACTCGGGCTTTCTTCCATTGCCCTGGAAAGAAGGAATTGTTCAATAAATTGTTGAACAAAATCCAATAATTACGAATGGCAATGTCTGGTAAATGCCTGAGGACCACGTTGGGAATGCCATCCATACCGGATGATCTCTTATTGTTTACTCTTCTGAATATGCAAGTTAACTCAACACATGAGACAAAGTAATCAAGCAGATTATCACTCGGTATGAGATCAGCCTGCAACGCAGAGCTAAATTGGAGAACTGTGGTGCCGTTCAGGCTATATTTGAAATTGTGGACATTTCGTTCTACAATTTCCGAAAGTCGCGTTGGCTCTAAGTCCGTTCTGGGCCGATGCACCGATTCAAAGTGCTCCCCTATAAGTTCAAGTTTCAGAGCATCATCCATCACGATGTAATTGCCTTGCGCATCAGCAGTTAAACTATTTGTGTCTATACCAGAGTCAATAAGGTGTTGTATCTCGCTGCCACCGACTTTAATTCTCGGCACAGTTATTCGTGACTTCTTCCGAAATAACGTATTTATCTTAGTAAACATGGAATCTGGATCGCTTGGTGAAATACCCTTTAACTTCTCCCGCCACTGGGAGTTCACTTCATTTACGTAATGTTGACGGATAAGATCCCGCGCGATCTTTAGTAGTGATTTGAACTCAACCAATATGGGATGATGATAGTCCCCATATCTCCGATAGATTTTGTTGACGCGAGTGAGCAGAAGGCTTTTCACTTTTTTCAACCGTTTTCTGCTGCAGTTTCATATCCTTCCATATTATTGCGAGGTTTAATTTTAGGGACGACTTGTTCAATTGTTTCCAGCGTCAAGTTCTCCAGCTTGAGAACTGAAGTATTTCCTCGTTGCTCAAGTTCCTGTCACCTGGTGCAATTGTACTATCGTTTTCCCCATCAAGAGGTGGGCATTCCTCTCGATATCCCCGAATAAACCTCTCTTGGAATTTCTTCCAATTTGTTTGTTTAAAGTTCAGCCTGTGGACGCCACTGTCCATCGGCAGAAGGCGAACTCTTCGTCCATCAAACAGAACTTCAATAAGAATAGCGTTATGATCGCTATCGTAAGGAAGAGTCTGTAGTTTCCGTTGAGGATTCCTAAAATTAAAGTTCAAGCGCGCGTCAGCAATGCACAAATCCAGATAGGAATTTGCCCTGGGCCAGGTTGGACTCTCTGATCCATATAATTCGCATTTATACTCTATCTGGTATTGCTCTATCCAAGATTTGAGGAATACCCCTCTGGGATTGTTTGTGGCGTTTAGCCACGAGGTATGCTTAGCATTCAAGTCGCCAGCTATAATATATAATAGTAATTATGCAGCCTATTCAGTTCGAGTATCGTAAACAGAGAATGAAATTCCTCCTTGAACTTGGCTCGGTTGTTTCCCACTGCATAGACTGACAGAATGTATAAATTCCCTCCTCTAGGCAGTGAAAAAAGAATACATGAGACTTCGATACACTCAAAGGTTCCAAATTCAGGCCTATTAATATGCCTGAAACGATAATGGCGACCCACAAGTATTCCGGTACCACCTCCCCCATCACAATTTCGTCTATCGTTCCTCACGAATTCAACATCCTTGAATGTTATCGAATGCCTCGGATTGAGGTGGGTTTCTGAAATGAAGACTATGTCAGGCTGTTGTCTGGCAGCGAAATCAAGGAGCTCCGCTCTTCGATGGATTCCTACGATGGAATTCACATTAATCGCGATGATCCGGAGACCATCCAGTGGTACCGCTGTGACTGCAGACCTAGGAGCGGGCATGCTGTTTGTGTAAATATTCTGTTATGCTATTTATTTTTGTATTGTGTACGTGTAGCGTATGCTGCATGTTTTCACACATGGTTAGTATTTTATTGAGGATAGTGTTCATCCCGCCACTTGCATCTTGTTGGGGCTTCTTAGCTCCCCTTGTCGAACTACTTCTGCAAATGGGATCCCCGAGACGATTGGTGCCGAAGAGACGGTACCATCCAACGCCGCTGACACCTTCGTTCTTTGGGCCGATCTCGGTGCTTGCTGCCTTGTGACCTTAACATTGCGGTATGCAGGACATCCACGGTACGAAGCCGGATGCCCTCCGCTTCCGCAGTTAACACAGAAAGTTTTTTCCTTGCCATCTGCTTCAGTCAGCGAACATTCAGCTGCGGTATGGTCTTTCCCGCACTTTACACATCGTAAGGTCATTTGACAGTTCACTGCCGAGTGACCATAGCGCTGGCATCTTCGACACTGGACTATTTCGCCCCTTAGCAGGCGCTCAAAACGAATGGCCTGGTAATTCCCCGGCTCTCCGGGCTTTTTCCAAAACGGACCTCCTCGTACTAAACCGTGACACTGAGAGGAACTTAACCTCAGTTCCCGTCTCCCGGAGCATTTTGAGCGCCTCCTTGGTGTCTTCCTCCGCATCCAAGCCTTTCAGAAGGAAGGTTTGCACCTTCTCTTCCTTTGGAGTGTAGGTGAAGTGAGGAGCCTTCACTCGCTCGAGGACCTCCCGTGCTTTTTTGTAATCTGCAATTTTATTGCATTTGACTTGGGCTCTCTCGGCCCCTGTCTTTTTAATAACAAAATTTGAGAGCCCCGCGCTCCTATTAAGTAGAGTGGCTAAATCTCTACCACCTAACTTATAAACATTAATGGTGGGCACCCTTTCCCCCTTTTCTTTATTTCGGGTGCTAATTGTATCCCCAGTCGGACCATTTTTTAAATTTTCACTCGTACTTGCATTATTTTTAACATTATTTAACATTTTTTCTTGAGTTTTGTTTTTTTTCTTTAATTTTTTGGAAACATAGACCAAAAACTCACCCAATTTTCCATCTTCATTATTGCAACTTGCCTGGTTAGCATCCTCTTCTGGGACATTTCCATCGCCACCGTTGTCGCCGACTCTCGTATCGTCTGCTTTACTGCTCTCTATGTCCTCCATACGGACAGATTCGCTGTCGAGAACTTGTTCGCCCTCAAGGCAGCCCGGTTCCTCCATGATTGCAAAAGTAGTCGAAGATAGCTTAACCTTTTTTCTGGCTACCTTTGGAGACGGCGGGCCCGCCTCCTCAGCCATTAGCTGCTCTGTAAGCTTTTCATTTTTTTTTTATCAATGTTGTCATTTGCTTTTTGAAATCTTCGAGTGTCTTCGCCAGCTCGCCATTTCTTCTTTCAAGATTGGCTATCCTCACTTTGGCTATTTTCAAGTCTGGATCCTCCTCGTTGCGGACTCCACGACCGATCCGAGTGCCCCTAGGCCTTATGGTGGGGGGCCGGTCTGGTCCGCCACCCGCCGGCGGCTCGCCGTCCATTCCCGCCAAGCCAAAAAAAAACGAATTTTTTCTCAAAACTTTTTAAGGAAAAGTAACTTAGATAATAACTCAAAAGTAAATTAGTTTCAATTAAGTTTTAAATTATATATTATTAATTACGTAATATAAGTATCTTTTTATGTTCTTGATAAAAGTTAATTTAATTTCAATTTTAAATTATTTTTATTAATAATATCAATTTGTAGACACGTCCGTTCTCTACAAATGTCAGCCTACTAATTATTTTGACAGTATATTCACTTTTGTGTGATATAGCTATTCAAAGACTTAAGAGTACACAAATTAGCAGAAAAAGCACAATTTCAACCTATTTGAACTTTGGTACGATTCTCACCAAATTTGGTAGTATCATGCTCGATATTATAGCCCATATTACTGTAATTTTACGATTGTAAGATGAACTTGGTAATCAAAGGGTAGTATAGGAATCAAGGCAACAATATGGATTGGTACCCACGTTGGAGCATAAAACCTGTTCCCCGTAGAGATCGATAACCTGTCCCAATATAAGGCTGAAATAACAGCTTTACAAAAGATGCGCTGGACAGGGTCCGGTTTCGTGGAGAAGAGCCACTACACCATATATTGCCCATCCAGTAAATAATGGGCTCAGAGAAGGTTCCTTAGTTAGCTAAAAGATGAATATATAAACGAAAGGCACTCTGCCCTTTCGAGACAAATTTAGAAATATATGAGGAGACTGCAGAGTCGGAGTAGGATACCTTCTACGAGGCAGTAGAATCATGACAACAAAATCGCACTAAGAAATTTTAACAGTTAAGCCCGTATTCAGGCGATACGTTGGCTTCTTCAATTAGCAGGGATAGGTTGAGTAGAATATCGGCGAGTTAGAGGTCTCGCCAACTGAAGACGATGGACAAATGCTACCACCACCAACCATGGAAGAGGCAGTCCGTACAATATATCGGCTTCAGAATCATAAGTCGCCACGAGCCGTTTAAATTACAGCCGAACTGGTTAAATATGGAAATATGAGGGCGAGCAATTACACCAAGCGGCGCATCAACTTAGGCTTACGGTGAAGAACAGCAAATCAATGCCTGACGACTGGCGAGGAGGCATCATCTGTCATTAAAAAGGCATCCCGCTGCTGAGTACCATCTATAAAATATTTTGCGTTACCTTGCTAGTCCCGATAGCCCCCTAGGCCCAGAATATCATTGGCTCATCCCAAAAAGGCTTCACTCTAGACAAATCAGCAACAGATCAGATTTTCTCTCTGCGCAAGCGATGGAAAAGTTGTAGGAATATGGTCATCAGTTGCATCTTTTCATCGACTTCAAGGCTGCCTATGATAAGTAACTAGGGTAATATTATACATATTCACGAGCGAATTCGACATCGCGACGAAATTGGTAAGACTGGCTAAGCTGACAATGACAAGTGCCAGACCAGATAAAAGCAGCAGAATCACTTTCGAGATCATTCAACATCAACAACGGTCGAAGACAAGAGGATACCCTCTCATGTGTCCTGTATAACCTGGCCCTGGAAAAAGTGATCCGTGATGCTGAGGTAAAAGCGAGGAGTAGGACCCACTTTACGTCCACCCAACTACTAGCTTATGCTAATGATATCGACATATAGGAAGAACAACCACCAAGAGGAAGAACAAACTGCCATCATTCACATAGAATAGGCAGTGCGGGATCTTGGGCAGCAACTTCACCACCAAAACCAAAGAGACAAAAAACGCCACCGGCTAAAGTAGAACAATAAAGATAGGAGACTACAACTTTGAGACCGTTGAAAATTTCTCCTATCTAGGGTCGAAAATCACAACTGATAACAGCTACGATGATGAAATCCGCGCACGGTTGTTGACAGTCAATCGCGCCTACAGCTTACAAAACCTGTTCCGCACCAAACGTCTCACCAAGGATCAAAGCTCTTACTGTTCAAAACAATGTTCTTGCCAGTTCCCATGTATTCCTCGAAAATTTGGGATCTTAGCAAGAAAAAATACGAACTCTTTACTAGAGGAGAAATTCTCCGAATAATTTTTGGTCCCCTACATGAGGATATATAAAGTCGCAATTTATAAGCAATACCATGAAAGTCTGGTTGTGAAAAAATTCGGCTCAATAGGTTGCGGTGGGCGGGTCAAGTCTAAGTCTATAATGGCAACATCTATTGTAAAAAAAGAATACATGGCAGATTCTGTCTGAGATGGAACCATGGGCGAGGCAAGGACGCCAGACAACTTCTAGGGATATCAAATTGGTGGATCTCGGCGGAAAACGGGGCTGGCTGGAGTTCTTACGTAGGCAGGTCTAGACCCGATACAAGCTGTTGCGTTGTTGTGCACCTAATGGCAATACGGTCGATTTACGATGAAACAAAACAAAAAAAAAATGCAGAGAAAACAGAAGAAACAGAAGATAGTTTACGAAATACGCGGGCGTTCTAAGAAACGGAACTAGGTTCAGAAGTTTCGGAAGAACGAAAGCAGTTACTCAAAGTGCAAATTTGCAATGCCTCAGGGGAACAATTTAAGTTTGTGAATTTTGGAGAGGAATTTATGTGAGTTTGAGAAAAGCCTATTCGTCGGCCAGGAGAGGCGCTTTTTCCTTTACATAATACATTGAAGTAAGGAGCAACTAAATCAGGCATTTGTTTAATAAATCACTTAGTGTGCAAAAAAGAAAAAAAAGCCTTTTTAATTTCCGTATCTGAAATTCAAGGATCATCAATAGGGACACTAAAAGCTTCTAAAGATATCTGGATATGAAAACAACTCCAGTAGTCACCAAACATGGGATATTACAAATCTGCAGCAAAATAGGCGAAAACAAAACTTCAGACCTGGACAGCATACCGACTATGGCTCTTAAGTTCCCGGAAAAGCCTAAACCGGACGCAACAGATGTTGTCTTCGCAGCTATCGCACACACTACTGTGAAACACCATGTACAATGATGCAATCAATCTTCCAGTTTAGCAGAAAGCCACGGTGATGATCTACGCCGACAAATTAGCACTGGTTGGGTTGCAAACTATCTGGAGGATGCCGAATTTTATTTTTTCGGAGCAATCAGAGCTGGTAAGGTTGGATTAGAGAGCTCTAAACTGAGGCTCTCACTGGAGCACAAAGCTTCAAAAGCGGGTCGAGAACATAAGTAGATTTCCACGTTCGCAGCTTTCTTGGCCAAAGAACGACTGGGCACGCAATATTCAATTGGAATACATAGATCTCTTGCACGTAGTCTTAATTTTTCAGATTGGGATTTTTGTTTCCTTGAATTGGCTTCCCTTCCTTTTCTTCAATTTTCACCTATATCACTTCATCTCTAGTTTCTCTACTTTCTTTCTTTGTATGGTTTTCATATACCAATTTTTTTATCCTTTGATCTTTGTCTCAAATCAATTCTGGTTCATTGATCCCCTTCCAAAAGGAAATCCTAAGTAAAGCGTATTCAACGTGTGGAGATGCCAAGGAAAAGAATGGCCATAAAGGCGTGCTGGTCCTACAGGATGAAGGAATGACCAGGACAATGCAATTATATAAGCCAGGCCGATGACTGTGTCCAAGGATGCAGAAGAGTGGCTCTAACTGTTTATGAACTGTTAATAATATTATAGGAGGCAATGTGGTTAGCATTGCGCTCGCCCGAGATTATTACCCTGATTTGACTGAGGTCCCCTTTCACAGCTGAGTCGACACTGCAACCAATGGGATTTGAAGCGCCAACCACTCAGCAGTCCGGATGAACTATTGTTCAAGAATAATACAGGAAGCTGTCTTACCGTCAACGCTAATTCGCTTCTCTCGAACATGAGTGCGAATTTATCTCTTGAATTTTTATTTATATCTCTCATCTGGCATCGATTACTTTGAGCAAGATATGTTCATATGGTTGGGAACTAGGCCCAGGCACTATATTGATGAAGTTACGACGAAGCAGGCTTTTCCCGAGGATCCAGAAAAGTAATTGAATGCAGAAGGATTGCAAGAACAGGGACTTACAAAGCCAATGGAACTTCGAAAATTGCAATCACCATTTTACCCATAGTTTTCTAGCGGCAGGCAAACTAAAAGTAGGACTGGTCGTTTACCACCTTAAAAAAATTTAAATTTGAATTTGATCATACAATGGCAAGATCCACCGATGACTACGACAGGTGAAGAAAGTGCAGGAAGTGTAGAAGAGAAGGCCATATACATTCAAGGAATGCAATATTGATTGCGAATATACTGTGCTGTTACTGAATGAACTGAATGGCCATACAACACCTAGAAAGTAAGTCAAGAAATTTCATGGTTTGTCAATGTTATTATGCCTTACTAATGCGCGGACTCCTCTGTGAGTTGGGAATAAAAGATTCAATCAAAGTACAAAGTACAAACCTTCAAATGTTGAATGTTTACAGAATCAGTAACTACGTCTCTCACTATGTTCGGATATGTGATGAGTAAATACAGTCGCGAGTAATACCATTTGTGAAAAGATTGCGGATTTTTACAGTTTCCACCGCCTCAACACTGACAGCGCATTGTTTCAGCGCAAAACCTTCCATAAGATCATTAGGATCGATAGTGTAAGAACAATTAAATGGGCGAAGTGGTGCTCAGCAATATAGGTATAAGATGGATATGAGTAATACCAGAGGCGTTGACACCGACTTGGAGATCATCGCCTGATGGTCCTGATGGTCCTTTACCCCGTCATCATTAATTCAGGGCTTTACAGGCAATTACACGACCCAACCCTCGTTCGACAGTAGAATAACTCTCTTGCTGATTGCACGGTAGATATCTTGAGCAGTCCAATTGAGAATACGGTATTAGTGGGCATTGGGCCCATATTAAAAATGGAGATGAATCGATAAATTTATAGAATTGAAGTCCTCATTGATTACTGCGAGTAGTGAACGCGCTCGAGTTCTGATATCGTGACAAATCTCGTCAAGTGCAGCGCATCTTAAAAAACAAATTTACTGCTGCACCGGCCATGGAAGCAAAAATAACCTTTACAGAACCATATGCCGTATCACGAAACAGCTTGCAGGTGGTTCAGAGGCTTCTCATCCACCACCATGAGCAGCTTTAGAGGTGGAAGGAGCCAGTATGATACTTACTCGAACAACATCCGGTGAATTTATCAAAGATAACGTAGTTACCTCAATTACTAAGTCTTTAAAATCAGTTGATACCTCAAAAATGGTGAACAACAACTTGAATTAGTGATTTGAATTCCGAGGTCCTCAGGATCAACAGTCATAACAAGTATAAGTCATGTAAGAGAACTTGAATTTGAGTTTTTGCTTTGTAAAACAAGGTCTCGAATAACTTCTTGGCAACTTATTAGCCGAAAAAAATAGTCAAATTGTTCAGTTTAAGCAGGAAACGAATTAATAATGCTATGCATCCACCATTTTGTTTACTTGAACCAACTGTTTTCGTTAGCTAGCGAAAGACTAACTGAAAACTTCTGGTAATTTTCCAATTACAAAATGCCGCCAATTATAGGCTGCCACCCGGGGTACTCACTGAATATTTCAAATGTAGTGGAAAAGGTTAACGTGCTACTGATGGTATTTTCCATCTTTAAAGACCATGACTAGACACTGCTTCAGTAGACGAAGAACGTCTACGTCTGGGCTTAGAATTTCAGTGGAAGAAAAAGCGTTAGAAGTCAAGACCCCTGCGATGTTAGGGAACATAATGATGATGGCGGATTGGCATTCACTATAATGATGACATCTAGCTTAATAGCGTACATCGGTTATATGGGGTGACGGGGCACAGGTGCTGGAGTGTATATGGGGCATGTCTCCAGTTCGCAGAGTCGTCTCTGGTGAAATGTAATAGTTGTTTATGGGGTCGTGATTCACTCATGGAACGTATGTTTTTTGGATGGTATAAAAAAATGGCCTGACTTGACTGACATTTGAGGCGGTTTGCTGACTTGTGTGTAGCATGGCATGATTACATTTTCTCAAGCGTCAAATTGCACTGTTTGCTTTGACTGTAATCAATGCAACGATAATTTGAGCTGCTCTTTGTTTTGGTAAACTTTTTAATTTCGGCCTCGGAATTATGTAGTACTATCACTATTTACGGCTCTAGTTGTCTAGTCTATTCTTCAACATATTGTCGCAGTTTGCAGACACCTAAAACTTTCATAAAAATTGCTTACAACGACTTGCAATTCGCATATATTGTTCATATTTGCGCCTCTAGGGCCTGTTGACCGTTAACGAAGAAGGTAATTCCGAATAATCAAGTCGAAAGCAGACTTTGGAACAAGTGCGTTACCAGACAGTTCTTCTGTATGCGTGCCTCCAGTAATGATTACGTACTGTGCAATGTGTGCAAAATCAGTCATTTAATTCCATGCACTCGAAAATGCCTAACCTACTGGTGACCATCGCCTTTTATTAGCAATGTTGTTGATTGAGCTCGTTGACTTCAAACGTATTTGCTAATCATGGACGTTGGAATCCTGGCTTAATG